>NW_017306821.1:524654-532164 GCF_000935625.1 Nanorana parkeri | reverse complement strand
CATAACATAACGGTCCAACTCAGATCAAACAGGTGACTTTAACCAAAAAACAAGAGAGAAAAAAAAGGGAAAAATTTAGGACAACTTCGCCCGGTGCCCCTGACAGGTAGCAGGGGAGGGCACCTCAGTGGAGCTCTAAACGAGCAACAATATGCGGTAATGCCCGCAAAACGGCAAGAGGGCGGTGGAAAAATCAATCTCCCGGGGCAGAATGGGATGAAGGCCTGTGCCGGGAGCCCCTCTGGGGTTTCGGAGCAGCTTGTTGCCAGTGGGATGAAGGGGAGAAACGCCATTCTGGCGGTCGGTCGGCCCACTCAGGCAATTCCGGCATGGAGATCTCCAGCTTGGCGCAAAACTCTGCCAGCTCCTCAGGGAAGCGCAGTATCGCTGATTTACCCTCCCGGGTAGCTATGAGGCAGGCGGGGAACCCCCATCTGTATGGGATATGGGCATCCTTCAGCAACTTCAGGAGGGGTCTGAGATGGCGCCTGCGAGCAAGTGTCTCCGGAGAGAGGTCAGGGAAGAGTTGAATCTTCGCCCCATCGAAGTCCACTTCAGAGGAGGATTTCAGGTGTGTGAAGATCAGGGCCTTATCTGTGTAGTAGTGGAGCCGCACTATGACGTCTCGGGGCAGTTCTCCCGCCAGTGCTCTGGGCCGCAGGGCCCTGTGCGCCCGATCAAACAGGAGAGTAGAGGTAGGGGGTCGACCCAGTATGGAATTGAGGATGCCCCTGACAGTGTCCGCGAGGTCTGCGTCACCCGTGGCTTCAGGCAGGCCTCGGAGACGCAGGTTGTTCCTGCGGTTTCTGTTCTCCTGGTCCTCGATCTTGTACAGCGCTTGGCGAGTGTGGAGCCAGGATAGCTTACCCTGATGTTGGAGCTCTCGGATCGCTTGTGTGTGTTCATCCAGGCGGTCTTCCGCGGCCTCCACGCGGTGCAGCGTGTGCGAGAGTTCGGACCTGAGCGCCGTCAGGTCCGACTTAATAGAGGTCTCCAGGCGAAGAAACATCGCCGACAGCTCCCGCTTGGTCGGCATGGATCGTGCCAAGGTGCGCATCGACAGTTCGGAGCCATCATCCGAGCCCTCCGCCTCCGACTGGGCCGAGGTATCATCCCTTCCAGGCCGGTGATGGTGGGTAGAGGCCTTCGCAGGCCGCGCTGGTGAGAGGGTTGGAGGCGCGTGCAGGGCCCCACGATCATCCGGCGGGGATTCCGCTGCCCATAGGCGCTTGAGTGAGCCCGCGTGCGGCCTCTTGGCTGAGGCCGACATTTGGCCTCTTTTCCCCCCCATGAGGATAGTAAGGGAGTCCGGCGAAGTGTCCTTGTGTCACGAGCAACTCGGGGATGGAGCAGGAGCTTCAATTACACACGTCCAGCCGCCGCCATAGGTAAGCCACGCCCCTCTGGAGTTTTAATACCTCAATGTGCTGCTGAACAAATCTGGTGTTACAGGGTGATTATAAATACTTTGGCTTCATCTGACCTGCCATGCTAGCGGGAGACCTGACCTAACTAACATTTTTGCATTTAGTACTTTAAAACTAAAAAATAACACTTATTAACCATTTTATAACCACCCTGCTTGGAACAGAAATCAGCATGTTTCTAGTAAGTGCCACAACATCAGGCCTACTTATTTTGTCATAGTGTTTGTTGTCTTTGTTGGCTTTACTGCATCATAATGAAGTCTAGCTATATTTGTCAGTAAATGGAGCCAAACATTTAGAATATAATGATCAGACATTTCGACAAGCTTTGCTTTACTTTGCTACAATTGCAAGTTGGTTGGTCATCCCATTGTTGCCTATGACAGTAGTAGGAGGTACTGGGTTATCTTTGTTAGTTCTCTGCTTTTTCAGAGATCGGTAGAACATAAAATTTCAACCGACCTAGTTGCTTGCAATGTTGCCACCAATCTGTCGCAGTCAGCTAGTGCGATCATTTGTCCTCCATACGCAGGGAGAAATTATCACAGGATTGCAAGAAAAACATTTGCATTGTGCAGCAACCCTGACCTTCCCCTTCCTTGATTGTGTTCCACTTTGTACAAAGCTGTTTGTAAATAATTCATGAGAATGAAACAATAAGAAAAACTGTGTGAAGATCACCTTTTTTGTAATCATTCCTAGGAAACAGACCTGGCTGTGGTTGCAGGGAGATCTCCACAGAAGTAAGCAGAAACAAATCCAGCTGGAAGATGGGACGGTGAACCGGATCTTGTCCGAATTTGAGGATTTGTCTGTGGGTACCAGGTTAAGTCGACACCACAGTTTGGACAGGTCAGGAGAGGTAAGTGTGACTGTTTCTTGTCTGGTTTTCTGTTATTTATATCTGAACTCCAGGCTGGTGTAAAATATGCTTGTGCAGTGAAGCCCTCACACTGCATGATGCCCTTGAGATGTCCTCGGCGTCCTCATGTATAATACAGGACAGCCTGCATTGGACATGATGGCGCCTAGAAGGCAGTGACCGGTTAAGTGGCGAAAGAAGGAGGCTCCAGGAGACCAGTCATATTGTGCAGAGGAAGCCTTTGGGATTGAGGAATAAGGTAAGTAATTTACCTTATTTATCATCAATGGCAAACCGCCATTGGTCCAAGCCATCCAACCAAAAGAAACTAAAAACACTGACGGCATCCATTTAGATGCCTCATCATTTATGAGCAAGTGAGGGACAAGGAGGCTTCTCCTTCCCTCCTGTACACATAGCTCGGTGACTGGGGCGTAGACAGGGCAGGGGTGATCCAGGGGGTGCCTCACCTGCTACGGACCTCACCACACGATCCTGATGGGTTGTGATTTACGTTTTAGTATGGTATTTTACCTGTCCTATTGAACTTGTTGCAGCACCTGTTTTCCATATTATGATACTGTACAACCAGTAATAGGCTTGATTTACTAAGCTATAATTTTGTAACTCTTATTTATTTTTAGCCTGCATTACCTGTGCTGAAAACAATGTTCAGCATGGCAAATAATGATAGGTAATTAAGCCTTATATCTACTATTTAGGAGTTGCACTTTTGCACTTTTAGCTTGGGTGCCAGAGGACCTTGTCCCGCCATTGGTTTTACTTGCTAAATGCCAATTACAGTGAAGTGAAGCACCAGGTCATCATCACTTTGAGTGAGTTCTGTCACAGAACTAAGGCCGAGCGGTGAGGGGAGAGAGAGGCGCCAGCTGTCTGTCAGATCCTGTCCGAGCGTCTCTCTCTCTCTCTCTTCACTGCTCGGCCTTAGATCTGTGACAACGGCTCCCTCCTCCGCCCTCCCCCGCCGCCAGCTGCAGCGGTTCCTTCACTTCTTCTCGGATCCCCGCTGCATACAGATGGGGAGAGCAGCGGGGATCCAGAGAAGCCCCATGGGGCGGGAGGAGAGGACATCGCGATCTACCAGTGATCGCTATGCGATCGACTGGTGGATTGCGATCGACCTTATGGGCACCCCTGGTTTAAAGGAAATATAGAAGTATGTTAAGCTATTACATAGTATGTTACATAGTATTTGAAGTTGAATAAAGACATAAGTCCATCGAGTCCAACCTATGGCGTGCATATATTTGGTTCTGCTGATGTGTGCGTATGTATAGGTCCTTATGTGATCTCATTCTTAAGAGTACCTGTACCCCTGTATATTACAGTCCCTAAGGAAATCCTCCAAAAGCTTCTTGAACAATTCCACACTCTTGGCTGAAATCACTGCACATGGCAGCAAGTTCCAGACCCTAACCGCTCTAACTGAGAAGAACCCCCTTCGCCCCTTGTGCTGAAATTTTTTCTCCACCAATTTTAGATGGTGGCCTCTAGTCTTTGTAATGGAGTTAACCGTAAAGAGTTTGTTGCTAATGTTGCTATCACCATTGAACATTTTGTACATGAAAATCATATCCCCCCTTAATCTCCTTACTTCCAACGAGAACATATTTAAATTTAGTAGCCTTGTCTCATAGCTCTGGTCCCTCCATCCCCTTAATGAGTTTGGTTGCCCTCCGCTAGACTCTTTCCAGCTCAAGGACATCCTTTCTCAGTATCGGTGACCAAAACTGGACCGCATACTCCAGATGAGGCCGAACCAGTGATCTGTATAGTGGCACAATTACAGACTTGTCCCTGCAAAACATCCCCTTCTTAATACAGGACAGGACTCTACTTGCTTTGTTTACAGCAGCCTGGCACTGCAAGCTATTATTAAGTCTGTGGTCTACAATGACCCCCAAATCATTTTCCATTTCTGACTTCCCTAGTGGCATACCCATAATTGTATAGCCCATTTGCCTATTTTTAACCCCAAAGTGCATTACTTTGCATTTATCGACATTGAACCTCATCTGCCTTATAGTTGGCCACTCCACTATTTTACCCAGGTCCACCTGTAATGTTATAATGTCTAAGTCCGTTTCTATTACCCTCCCGATTTTGCCTTATCTGACTTTTTCCATACGGAGTTTGCTTTTCACTTGAAATTAACTGTAAAAATCTGATAAGATGCAGATTACAGGATATAGGAGGTTTTTCCAGGAAATCACACGTGTTCTTTTCCAGATAACCTTTAAGTGTAATACTTTATTCTTTAGTCTCATTATGCTTGATTTACAACTCACTCTAGTTTCTTAATCTTGATTTAGTATGTTTACAGTTTTATCCATTACTAATTCTACATTAAAGGGCCTGCATTTAAAGCCACACCTCTTAGGTCCTTTCACGGGAATGACAAAAATGCCATCAGCAGTGCACTGAGTAATAAACAACTTTATACTTACCTATCCAGCCGCCTTATTGCTTAATCTTTGCTCTGTTGTAAAACCTCCAGCAACTATCCTGTTTTTCCTCACTGGCCATTGTGGTTTTTCCTGACAACCCCTACGCCACTACTGTGTTATGCATTGACTAGGGATCAGCAGGTGAAACAAGCTACAGCAAGGCAACCAATAGACAAATAAGTAAAAAGTAGAATACTAGTGATGGAAATTTAAACATCTGTATTATAATTAGTTTTGTGGAAGAACACCATTTTTCAAACATGCCCGCATGTTAGAATAGCATTCAGATTACTAGTCCTTACTCCTCATTAGTCGAAGAATCTCGAGACGCTGACTCGAGTATAAGCCGAGGGGGGCACTTTTCAGCACAAAAAATGGGCTGAAAAACTCGGCTTATACTCGAGTATATACGGTATATGTTGCAATCGCAATGCAAATACAACCACAATATACAATAGTTAAAATGTAGTAAAAGGGAACATTTATAAAGTATTTTAAAGAAAGTATTACTCCCTTCTAATGTTTCATGCCAAATTCCGTACAACCTTCCCTTTTTTTCTGGAGGAAAAGCTAACAAATGTGAAGACTTAGCCATCTTTTGTCTGGAGAAAAACAGAAGCCCACCATTTTTTTGGGCTTCTGTTGTGACCTACATCTAGAATGCATACACCCCTTAATCTGCCTGTCGATGCACTTGGCAAAGCCTACTCCAGATATTCCCCATCACAACCAAAAAACTGTTGTATCATCTTAATGGCACCATTGCCATTTCGCAACCTGGACATCCCCTTCATTTCTCATTATCACAAGGTTAAAAAGGGCTTTATCACAGCTACAGAGTATCTGGCTGCAACTCTTTGGGGCTGTCTAGGTTATGTTGTCATTTAAAGAATGATGTTTCCTAAGAGTCAGACCTTTGTGATTTCTGATATGTCAGCACCTACTTTAGATATGAACATAAGTACTGATTTAATTGTTTCTACTTCTAAGTGTATGACTCTGCATCCCTTTTCACCTCTATCTACTACTTGTGATCACACACATAGTTTTCATTGATAGACCTCCATTGTATTTCTTTGTTAAACTTGGTTGTTTCTTCTTTGTTTTGTAATATTGAAAAAGAAAAGTTTGAGGAAGCATCAGTGAAAAAAAATAGCATGCTTTCCCTTCCGAAATCTGTTCCGTAAAAATGACCCTGATTCCTGCAGAACATATTTGATTTTTAGTGAGAAATATTGTCTAACAAGCTTTTTCAACAAGCCAGGGCAGTGAGCAATGACAATGTGCAAAATGTAGCAAACTATAGAAACCTGACTTTTTGTCACATTAGAAAAATCGGAACAATAAATGGGTAAGATATGTTATTCAATGTGACATATTAGGGCCTGTTCACACATGCTGGGTTGACCTGAGTTGTACCTCACCGGTTCAACGCAGATCACCACAAGGACACATAGAAAACACTGTGTCCCATTTCTATGTGTCTCATTCACACCACAACGCTGCTGTGATGGATAGTGTGCTGTGATAAAATGCAAACATTCACACTGGATGCCACCACGGGTCGCCACATGGGAGTGCAGTGCACCACGCTGTTTTGCGGGAACCTAAGTGGAGTGTCCACACAGTACACTACCAATAAAGTAAAAAAAAAAAAAAGAAAAATGTAAACAGCGACAGCTCTGGTAGTGTGCAATAGAACACACAGTGCCGCAGCTGCCACAAAGCACTAGACAGTCCGCTATATTGCAACATTTATGCAGACGGGATAGTAAATAGGCCCTTACTGTTTCATACACTAACAGGGTTATTCACAAAAGGGTGAAGAGTTTGGAGAAGGCAGGAGAAGTGAACAATCTAGGCCAAAATAGCTGATATGGAAAAATTATCCAATCAGCTCACTTTCCATGTCAGCTATGTTGTCCTAGATTGTTCACCTCTCCTGCATTGTCCAAACTCTTTACCCTTTTCTGCATAACTCTGTAAATAAGATTTAAAATGTTAGGCTACCCATAGCTAAAACACTGTCTATAAAATTCAGACACTCATTATAAATCTGTCCTCCATTTCTGCAAAATATGGTGAAACCTAGGAAAGATTCATGTACAGTAACTTTGGGCTAGATGTATATTATTCTGAGCAGAATTGCCTCACACAGAATTTTTACTGCAACACAAAACTTACACATATGGCACAATTTACTCCAATATGGTCTTATTTATCACCACCCCCTGCTCTACTTTTCGTATCACTGATATGGTGGTACTTCCTAATGAATTTGTCACAGCCATAGTGGTGCTAGAATGTAAAAATGTCACACGTGAGAATTTGTTGCACAGATCGGAAATAGTACGGCTTTTATGAATTAGAAGGCCATAATACAAGAAAGGTGTTGCAAATGCTTTATTGTATTTTTATTTTTCTAATACTCTCCTGCAACACATAGAAAATACCTTTTTATCCTGCCAAAAGATCCATTGATTCTCCACTTTGTTCAGTAGAGTGACAAAGCTCTTTCACCGGCAGTGAATTACGCCAGCATTGTCACTCTTTGCAAGCACTGTAGCAAAGATGTATGGATGGGGTGGTCAGTATTTTCACCACTGATAGCCCTCCTTCACACTGGATGTCATCTTCTGACCACACATGTTTTCACCTCCTAACTTACCCTGCTCATGGAAGGTGTAGTTTCATTGTGCATTTGCACATCATTGGCAAAGAACATGCAAGGTCTGCTGAATCCCCCGCCCCCC
>NW_017306821.1:522715-524491 GCF_000935625.1 Nanorana parkeri | reverse complement strand
CTCGAACCCCCCCCCCCCCCCCCCCCCACCCAGTCAGGCAGTGGCGCGCTGTCAGGTAAACATTGGATGCAGTAAATCAGGTACACAACAATATCTTTCACTAAGTTGACATGGTGGCTTGTGTCACCTCACTTAAGAAAAGGAACCTTTAGATGCACTTTAGCAGTTATGGGGGTTGGAATTTCTCTGAGCAATGGACTTCAGTTATAAAGATTTATGAAAGCTGCTATGTGACAAAGTATTCCAGTTTTTGTGGCTGCTGACAGGCTACACATTTGTATAAGTACTGCGGGGGCACAGAGCGCTCTGTGTGAAAGCTCTGCGTGTCTCTTACTAATCACTCGTACTGCATCCCGACAAGCATTTTCCTTCCTATGTAACATAATGGAGCCATTATCCTTATTAATGACTGACATTCTCAGAATGGCGCTGACCGATCTTGTAAGGGTTTTTTCTTCTACATTTACATTTCTTTGGCCCTTTCTGTTCTTTCATCTCTTTTAATTACGGTTTCAGCTGTTTCTTTTTTCCTTTACTTATTAGAGCTATCTCCATCTCTGCCCTAGTCTCTTTGTCTTCTCAACATCTCTTATGTGGCCAGGTGCTGCAGAGATTTCACTGGAAATGGCAAAGAGGTGCCAACCATTTGGGGTTCCTATGATTTGCAGTTACCCCTGCACTTTATTTGAATTATGTTTTTTTTAAATTGTTTTTTAAACCCTGGTGAGCAAGGTTGTTAAAAACAATAAGTCCACTTACATTTACTTTGCAGTTTTATGTAAATTCATTATGAGGGTTATTCGCAAAGCTGCCCAAAGGAGCCGTGTGAATAACCAACCCGAAGTGAAGTGAGCCAAACGCTGTTCGGCTATTCACTTCAGGCTTGTACGGCTGATTTCAGCCGTACATCAGGTGAAATCAGCCGTACATCGTCTTGCTGCGGCTGGCTTCAGGTCGGCCGAACATGCTGAGCATGTCCGGCCGACCCGAAGTGCAGAAGGAGTTCGACTCAGTCGATTCAACATCTGGATCGGCTGAGCCGAACCTCCGGCAGGCTACTCGCTGCTGTTCGGCCTATTCTCATAGGGGCCGAACAGCAGTGAGTGAATAGCCTCCGTGGTACCGAGCAGAATAGAAAAACAGAATAGCAGTGACAGCTAGCTCCGCCCAACTATTGGCTGGGACTAGAGCTGCAGCTAACAATTATTTTAAAAATCGATTAGTTAGCCGATTATTAAGTTCGATGAATCGTATAATCGGATCAAAAATAAAATACATTTTAAAAAATGGCTCCAGTGATGGGACTACTAGTTTGTATTGAGGTTGTAGTCCATCACAGGAGCAAGCTTGGAGCGGTGGAAGTTGTACTCCTCTATAGCTGGTGGTATCCTGCATTGTGCTGTATAATGTATTATTGCTGGGATTTGTAGTCCTCTATACAGCGCAATGCAGAATACCACCAGCTATAGAGGAATACAACAAATCCCAGCAATACATTATACATAGAGTATATAATGTATTGCTGGGATTTGTAGTCCTCTATAGCTGATGGTATAATATACAGCACAATGTACCATCAGCTATAGAGGAATACAAATCACAGCAATACATTATAGAGCACCATGTGTGGGAAAGTGCAGGCTTACCTGAGCAGTCTTCCAGCAACTTGCTTCTGAGATCAGGCCTGTCTATCGGCGGCTGTCATCCCCCCCACACCTGCTCCTCCTTACTTCTTCTCCCCGCATCCCTGTGCCGATCTTGGATGTGGGCGGGCGG
>NW_017306821.1:483655-521842 GCF_000935625.1 Nanorana parkeri | reverse complement strand
CGGGCGGTGAGCGTGAGGCGGGGAGGAGGTGCGGCGTGTGGATGCGGGTCTGGCAGCGGCGAGCGTGAGGTGGGGAGGAGGTGCGGCGCACAGCTTGTGTGGAGCCGTGAACAGGGCCAACTAATCAGAGGCCGATTAATCGATGATTGAAAAAGTTGACAACTTTTTCAATAATCGATTATGTCGATTCGTTGTTGCAGCCCTAGCCGGGACCAGCTGTCATTACAATGAGAGCTCGGTGGAGCCGGCAGTGATATCAAGGCCGGCTCCGTTAAGCTCTCATTGTAATGACAGTTCAGCATCCCCTGGTTACCTGGTAACCAGGGGACGCTGAAATGTCATTACACACTGAGAACTCGGCGGAGCCACCGTGATATCAGATCACAGCATTGCATTAGCTCCCTGTTATCTGCTGATTACCCTGCTATGTTTTTTTTCTATTATTTGGACAGCTGCCACAGGCTGCTGTCAAGAGTGAAGAAAATAAAAAACTACAAATAGCATATGAATGAATAGCTAGGCTGCTGGCCAATAGCTGCAGTGGCTCCTATTTATTAATACCTGGGTCCCTATGGAGCATTCTCACTCTCGCTTTCTCTCTCTATCCTTTATATCAGCATCACCCTACACAGGCAGCGTATCCATGCACAGATCCCCTGCTGATCGGAGCAGTTTGGAATGGAAATAACTCTTGTCCTATGTGTCCATTCATTTTTTTCTTGCAATGGAGGAAGAAACTGAACTTACCGGACCCATGTTAGGTTTATGGGGGGTTCTGTTTACATCCAATTACCTCCAATCCGCCATGATCAGAACTCTATTCAGTTTTTTTTTTTTTTTTTATAACAGGTCTTATAGAGTCTGGGGTAATTTAGATGTAAACAGAGGCACATCAGTTTACATCCGGCTGCCCGGATGGACGGATGGACCGTGTAAAATGGGTCTAATGCAGCTTCCTGTGATGGTGTGGCAATGCTTTTGCATTGCTCCTGATATCAGAGCAGAGTTGCCACTCTCATGTAGGCTGTGTCTGCTTGCACTACAGTAGAATGAAAGAAATGTTGCAGGGGGCATGGTTATCAGCATGGCCACTGTTGATTCACATGCCTGTAGCTTGTCAATCAGCACCTGGCTACACTTAGCTCTGCCCACTGCTTTCTAACCTGACAGCATTACCTATGTTGCTAAAACCCTCCCAATGTGTGCTGCAGTGCCTGGGAGGGGGAGCATGTGAGACAAACGCGGAAGGATTCGGCTTAGTTGGGTGGAAGGTAAAGGAAGATTTTATTTACTTTATGGGGCTTATCATCAGAAAGTGCTAAATTTGGGACTTTAGACTGTCACACAACAGCTTTTAGATGTACTGTGAATAAACTTTATTTTCATTTACAGAATAATTCTGAGGATGAGTTGGATGAAAGAAATGGCCTGACGCAGGGTGACAAACTACGTGCCTTAAAGAGCAGGAGGCAGCCCCGGTCCGCTACCACTGGTGCACTACGGTAAGCATAAAGTGCTAATTTTAGGATAGGGAAAAAAGGCCATATTGTCAGTCATATAATAACTCTACCTGCCAAACGTTTGGCTTAGTAAAAGTGGACAGGCTTGTATATTTCAGTGCAGCTTCGCATGGTAACAGTACAGTAGACAGCACCAACATGGTTATTTATTTTGTGTCCTGTGCAAGCCCTACTTTTTTCAGATATATACAGTTTTTCACGGGATTAACCAGAATCATGCATATTTGAGAGAAGGATAAAGCTATTATCCTAAGTAACACGGATAAATCTAAGTTATTTACCAGAATAGATTATTATTTTAAAGGGGCAGTCCACAAGTGGGTAATTTCTTGGCTTTCGATATGTCATTGATACTGCAAATCACATCAGACAGAGAGAGCGGGAACCTTTCATTATGATCATAGCAGGTATGGAGAATAGCAACAATAGCACAAGCATAGATATCCCACCACTAGAGTCTTCGAGAGATATAAGGGGTTTGACTATTCAGCATTTGCCAAAATTGAAATATCAATTTATCATGGACTGATCCTTGAAACATATAAATAATGGTAAAACCTCCATTCGCTTAGCTGTCACTTTTTTGCAGATTTTTCAAGACAGAGGCATGGCACTCTAAAGGGTAGAACATTGGGCCCAAAAATGGGATTTAAAATCTCTTATTGTTTTTTGCAGGTTGGATGAAATGAAACCACACACAAGATCAACGTCTCAGCCTTTCAGGTATTTTCCTTTTTATATCCCTGTCTAAGCTCAGAGGTGTCCATGCTTAGAGAGCCACTGTGTTTTTGTGAAATTATGTTGTCATAAAAGTCCTTATAGTCAATGAATTATTTATGTATGTCACTGGGAGGGGATATTGGGGTTCATCTAGAAAGAAAAATTAATTTACGATTTGCTGAAGTTTGCCTGTGTTTTTGTGGTTGTGAATATTTCTACCTTTTTCCAAGCCTTTTAACACTATCTAAATGTGTCTATGTGAGCAGGGCCGGCCTTAGGCCTTAGGCGCTCTGTGCGAGAAAGCTTTACAGCGCCCCTCAGTGACCACACCCCTCAGGGACCACACCCTTTATTTGCACACCCCCGTAACCACACCCATTTTTCCACAATATCTACACCATTTAAAGACTCTTATTTGGTTAAGCCGCAAAGAAACCTATTAAAAAGTATGATAAAAATAAAACTTTTATTCAAAGGTATTAAACTTGTAGCACAATATAAGTATTCTTATCAAATAAAACAACAGAAGGTAAACAATAAATGTCAAACTAAAATAGAGTCTATATAAATAAAGTGTCAGGATGTCATGCCGATCCCTTTTTTTCAAGTAAGTGCATCTAGAAAAGTAAAAATAGAAAACAGAACACAAAACCTAGACTAAATGTAAAATTAATGAATTACTGTATGTCTTAATATATACGAAAAATATATTCAGGCGCATAATAATTTGTTTGAGAATGTGCGGCGGCCATGTTGGCGTTGCGTCAGGTGACGTCACACTCCGATATTGGCCCCACTATCTTGGTGTATACCTAGATATACACACCAAGATGGCGGCGCCCAACATGTGCGGTGTTATATGACATCATGGGCCCTGGCTCCAGAACACGCCAGTGGCTGAATCCAAAATAGCATAAAAATTTGTTTTGTTTGATGAAACAAATGAAAACTTTTTTAGTTTTCGTTCATTTCATCTGAAATGAATTTTTAGTCTTCACACATGTCTAATAATACGTATGTGTGTGTGGGGGGGCAGGGGGGCAGGGGGGCTGTTTTCATTTTTTTAAATCAACTTTTAAATTTTTTTCATATTTTTTTATTATTTATTTATTTTTTACTGTTGGGGGGCTTCGGGAAATATTAGGGGTCAAAACAGACCCCTGACATTTCCCTTTTAAAATAGAAAAGAAATTGAGGACACCAAATCCTCAATTTCTTTTTCTGCAGCCTCAGCACTCAATGAAGGGAAGCTCTCAGTACAGAGGCTTCCAATTCAAATATTTACTATCAGCTGTTTCTGAATGGGGAGGAGCCTCTGTACTGAGTCCTTCTCCCCATTGAGGAAATCTTGAATGAACAGGCTGTGATGTAAATCACAGCCTGTTCAAAATAAAGATGTTGCGTTATTGTATGAAAAGAAAATGATGCGCATTTCAGGGAAATCGACGGGGAGGGGGTTTGTACGTTAAAAAAAATATTTGTAATATTTAAAGGCATAAAACATGGGGAATGTGTTGCAGAGATGTACTGCATTTGTTTTAAATTTCCTCACTGCTGCCGTAGGGCATACTGCGGGGCCGGCACAGGCTTTGAAACACACTCCAAGCTTCTATAGCAGCCAGGACTGTATTCAACCTACTCAAGCCGACTGTCAGATTTGTGTTAGAAGTGATTCTGGAACCATACAGCTACCTGATCATTTCCATAGGACTAGAATCTACGCCTTGTCGGAACCCCACTCCCATCCCATCCCTCCTTTCACCATGGATCCCAGGCAGGTCCAGGATCAGCATGGCCGCTGTGTCAGTCATTCGCTTATCTTCCCTCCAGTGAATCAACTCGGAAGTCACAATTCATTTTTCACTTCCGGTTTCAGAGTTGTCATTCCCCGGCCACAGCCGATCTGTGCTTGATCATAAATAGATATAAAAGACACTGGAGTTTTTTTTATGTGCCAAACACTATTCTTGTTGAGTAAAAAAAACAAAAAACATTAAGCCATACATATATGCTAAAATCTTAGATAACCATCAACCCTCCTATTCATCATAAGTGCCTCCATGCCACTGACTCATAACACTCATTGCATAATTCAAAACAGAGATTAACCTCTTGCCGTCCGCCCGTAGTAGAAAAACGGACGGACGGCACTGCTGCATCTGCGGGCACGCACGGGCAGAAAAGACCCGATCAGTGCACACACCCGTTACCGGGTGTTACACATATAGGCGATCAGCGGGTCCATAGCCCGCCGATCGCCTATATGTTGGGGGATTGTTATCCCCCTATATAATAGCAATAACAATAAGTGCAAAAAAAATAAATAGAAATAAAAATAAATAAAAGTAACACATAAAAAAGTTAAATAAACTAAACGTCACATATAAAAAAAGGGGAAAAAACCCCCCCAAAATGTTTAACTCCCCCACCCCCACGTTTACGCGCCTATAAACGTAAATACGCGTCCGGTGCCCCAGCGCGCAAAAATTACAATTGCGCTACACATGTTACATATCGCCGCGAACGTCGCAGTGAGAGCAATCATTTTAGGGCCATCAATCACTGATAACACTAAACTGATGAGCGGTAACAGCTTTTAAAGCGTCGCCTAGGGCCAATTTTGGGTATTATCGTTTTTTGAGGTTTCGCGCGCGCACGCAATTTTAAGGCTTGACATGTTTAGTGTCTTTTTACCCGACGTGACCCCATCTTTTATATTTTACCAAAAAATTGGGTAATAATAAATGTTTTATCATTTAATATAGGGGAAACTGTTTTTTTTTTTAAATTTCGGTAATTTTTCCTTAATATAGTAAAAAAATAAAACCCCCAGTGGTGAATAAATACCACCAAAAGAAAGCTCTATCTGTCCCCAAAAAAGGGTATAAAATTCATTTCAGTACAGCGCTGCATGACGGAATAAATGTCAGTTAAAGTACCGCAGCGCTGAATACTGAAAAATGGCCTGGATGGGAAGGGGGTTTAACACCGCGGATGTCAACTGGTTAATTATCACAAAAGTACATAAAGGGTTAGTTTTCTTTAACTGGTGAGTCACAGTGGTCAATTTCAACACATTTTGCTACTTGCTTCCTCAGGATTGGAAGTACTCTATAGCATGGCATGAAAAAACAATGGCAAGTAGATCTACATTTAATAGATAGATGTCAGTGCATTTGTTATTATGTCCAGGGGGGTTATTCACAAAGCTGCCGAAGGCAGCCGAGTGAATAATCGAGCTGAAGTGAACAGAGCCGAACGACGTTCGGCTATTCACTCCGGCTCAGTACGGCTGTCTTCAGCATACATCGGCTGAAATCAGCCGTACATCGGCTGCCTTCGATCAGCCGAACATGCTCTGCATCTGGATTGGCTGAGCCGAAGCTCGGGCAGCTCACTCTCTGCCGTTCGCCCCTGTTCTCATAGGGACTGAACAACAGTGAGTGAATAGCCAAATGCCGCCAAGTGGCATTCGGCTCCGCTATTCTGCTTGGTACCTCCGTGGTACCGAGCAGAATAGTAAATCAGTTAACAATTTTTTTTTTTTTAATAAACAGTAAAATTTTTAAATAAATAAAGGTATTTAAAAAAAGAAAAAAAACATAATAAAAAAACAATTGGGCGGCGCTAGCAGTGACAGCTAGCTCCGCCCAACTTGTTTCCTATTGGCCGACACCTGCTAGAGTCTTCTAGCAGGTCCCGGCCAATGAATACCAACTGGGCGGAGCCGGCTCCGCCCAGTTGTTATGGTTTAATGACAGTCCAGCATCCCCAGGTCATTTGGGGACGCTGATCTCTCATTTAGAACTGGGAGGAGCCAGCCGTGAGATCACGGCTGGCTCCAACCAGCTGTCGTTTGCAGGGCGAACATACAGTAAAATTTTTAAATAAATAAAGGTATTTAAAAAAAGAAAAAAAACATAATAAAAAAACAATTGGGCGGCGCTAGCAGTGACAGCTAGCTCCGCCCAACTTTTTTTCTATTGGCCGACACCTGCTAGAGTCTTCTAGCAGGTCCCGGCCAATGAATACCAACTGGGCGGAGCCGGCTCCGCCCAGTTGTTATGGTTTAATGACAGTCCAGCATCCCCAGGTCATTTGGGGACGCTGATCTCTCATTTAGAACTGGGAGGAGCCAGCCGTGAGATCACGGCTGGCTCCAACCAGCTGTCATTTGCAGGGCGAACGACCGGCCTTCGGCAGGCCGTTCGCCCCACTTCGGCTGTCACTTCGGCTCAGTCGAGCCGAAGCATATGCCTACGGCTCAGCTGAGCCGCTTGGCCGCCTACGGCTGCTGTACGGTCTATAGTGAATAGCCCGTACACTAGCCCCTCGGCCCCTCGTTAATTGACTGAAGCTACGACTGTATCCTTCGGCTCCTTCGTGAATTACCCCTTAAGTATTTGCTGCTGAGGATTTGCATAATGGGCAAAGCAAATGTTTGTTTCAAAGCTTACGTGCACTTTCGAAAATGTGCATTGATCCTTCCTGCCCCATTAACCCTGCCAGGGGCAATATATGTCAGCATGGCCGCTCTACCAGATGTAGACATGGTACCATATCTCTACCTGGGGAGCATGTGACAGGGTGACAATGCAGGAGCACAATTGGAATACAGGGACAGAACCTTGTCACCCTGTAACATGATGTGTCTCAACAAGGCAACAAGGATCTTCATGGAAGTATCACCAAGATTAAAAAGTACGTTTGATATTACATTAACATGCTAAAGCTTGTATGAGATTTAGGTAATTGGGTATAGATGTACTTTAACTGTTCATGAGGAGGATACTTTCAGCTAAAAGTAGGAGTTGAGACACATAACTGAGATCCTAAAATAATTATGTTTGCCTAAAGTTCTTGTTTAACATGCTATTAATAATAGAAAGAATCTTTAGAACCAATGCACCTCACAAAAGTAATCTGATCTTCCTTACAGGCTCCATATAATGGCAAACTGGGAGTGAAAGTAGGATGAAACAGAGTGCACCAGACAAAACACCCTTTATTTGGTAAAATTATAATAAATTGCACTTAATGACTTGATCAGAGCATGTAACCAGGTAAATCAACACCGACTGGATGCCAGGTCATCATACCCTTACTGCAACTATTATTTCTGGAAAAGCCAACAAGAGAAGAAATAGCATGCAGGGATGGAGAAAGCTGTGGAATGACTCTGAGGCACAACAGGGGTTAAAATTGCTAAAAACTCATCCAGAGTGGTGAAACTGCAAGGGTACTGGGTTTGCAGACGTGACATTAGTACCCCAACATACATTTTTGATAATCTGATAAGTGGGGGTACTAATGCCCAGGCTTCTGACTGTGTCTCCTTGCAGTTTCACCACTCGGGGGAATTTCACAGCTTTCTGTATTGTTGCATGCTAACTTTCCTCTTGACGGCTTTGCCAGAAACGATAGTTGTTGTATCTGTATGATAACCTGGCATCCGAAGCAAGTCAATTTACAAGTTAAAAAATTCTGTTCAAATCACTAATTTGTAAGTGCCATTTATATTTATTTTACCAAATAAAGGGTGCTTTGTCTGCACTATCCAGTGCACTCTGTTTTGTTCTGCTAATGCTATTAATAATATGATAAGATAGGATAATCACATTCTTGATATCTATTTTTAGGAACTGTAGACCCTTTTACCTTGAATGTCTCCTCATAGTTTGAGATGTTCTTGTATCTCTTAGAGTAATCGCTTCTAACAGTGCACAGGGCTCCATGTCGCCGCTCAAGTCCTCTAGAGTTACAGCATCTTCATCAGCAGTTGCTAGGAGAGTTGGACAAAGTTCAGGATCTTCAAGCAGCAAAGCAAAAAGGTAAATGCTACAATCCAGTGGATGTAATCTGAAAACTGAATGAGCAAGCTGTTGGCATTTCGGGAGCTCCAAAAGACAAATTCCCTAAGGCTCTTTATTAACAATAAATTGCATAAACACAGTATGTGCCCTGAAATGATTATTGTTACTATCATTTGATATTAACAGTTTTACTGAATTTGAGATCTAAGACATAAGGCTTGTTTATATTTATATAAGGGGAATTACATGTTCAGTAAATGTTAGATTTAAATACATTCCTACAAGAAATGCATGATCCTTGCATAGAATATAACTGTAGTGTTTTTCATTCAGCCCATCGGTAGGAATAAAGTAGGGTACACATGAAGCGGATTTCCGCTGAAATGTGCTGCGTTGGTGTCCCTATTCCATCATTAGATCGATTTCTGCCGAAAGAACATGATGGATAATCTTTGGCTGCACTTACTAAATTGCATTGTTGGCTGTGGCGTTCCTAAATTGTGTGCACTTTGCAGTCAGTGCCCTAATCAGTCTCATTATTTATCACAGTCACAGTGCATTTCCTAACTGCTGTGTTCACTATAGCGGTCATAAATTCCTTGCACTTCTAGCTTAGTGCTTTAAACCATCATTATCAGTCATCATAGTTATAGTTCATTCCGTTGGTGGTGTTCACTACAAGTTGTAACAAATTTTTCTCATTTGAGTGGCCCAGGTATTTTTACATCAGCATTGTAACCAGTGGTGTATTTAGGTTTTGTGCTGCCCTAGGCAAGACTACACCCGGGCAACACCCCCCCCCATCTAAATTTGCTCCTCCCCTTCCTGTATAAGACATTTTGCATAACCTGTCAGTTGCTGGCTACAACGTGCACACTGTATCCAGCTTCTGACAGGTTGCATTACTACCTTGTAGAACCCACCACAGACCCTGCAGAGCCCAGTATAGACCCTGCAGAGTCCACCTGGGACTCTCAGGATGGCTGATCAGGATCTATGGTGGGCTGTGCAGGGTCCCTTTCCCTGCACACATGTGCTTCTCCACTTACCTTAAGTCCCTCCAGCCAGCCTCCGGGTCATACCTCCAGCCGGTCGCTGGAGCATTTATGTCCACACAACTTTACATGTATCACAACATCCAAGAGCTCCACATCCCCCCAACGCTGTAACGTTTGGTGGCCATTAGGGAGGGATTTCAGTGGGGTCACTCTGCTCCTTCCAGCATGGTGGCCTGCATGTATATAGCTCTGACATATACTGCAGTGCTGCACAGAGAACACCGAGTCAGTCAGATCAGTCTCTGTACAGAGGAGCTTACACTCTAATGCAGAATGGCTTCGGCTGTAGGGGGACTACAAATCCCAGCAATACATTATACAGCAATGCAGAACAGTATATTAATTGGACTCTGGAGTTAGTGATGCACTGGGCTCAGGAATACGTGACGCACTGGGCTCAGGAATACGTGACGCACTGGGCTCAGGAATACGTGACGCACTGGGCTCAGCAATACGTGACGCACTGGGCTCAGCAATACGTGACGCACTGGCCTCAGGAATACGTGACGCACTGGACTCAGCAATAAGTGATGCACTGGACTTCGCAATAAGTGACACACTGGAATCAGGAATAAATGACGCACTGGACTCAGGAATACGTGACGCACTGGACTCAGAAATACGTGACGCACTGGAATCAGGAATACGTGACGCACTGGAATCAGGAATATGTGACGCACTGGACTCAGGAATACGTGACGCACTGGACTCAGGAATAAATGACGCACTGGACTCAGAAATACATGACGCACTGGATTCAGGAATACGTGACGCACTGGACTCAGGAATAAATGACGCACTGGACTCTGGAATAAATGACGCACTGGACTCAGGAATAAATGACGCACTGGACTCAGGAATAAATGACGCACTGGACTCAGGAATAAATGACGCACTGGACTCAGGAAAACAGTGGACTTAGCAGTAAAAACAAAAGAACACTTAGAATAAGCCCTCCCCAGGCCCAGATACCTGCTTGTTGCTGTCCTCTTAGTTGGTGCAGCCTCAGCCTGGTCACTTGTCAGATGTTCCGCCTCCTGCAGAGCCGCACAGGACAGCAGCGGCTGTGAAGACAACCTGGAGCCTCTGTGCTGTCTGGCACCGCCTTCATGCTCTCTGTCCCTGTCAGCGGGCCTGGGGCAGCAGAGCGGCATCTCACTCGGGCCCCGGCACAGCTCCGCCTCCAGTTCCGCCTCAGGCCCTCCTCCACCCCGCCTCTTCCTTTACCCAGCCTTTCTCTTAGCTAAATTAAGCGGGCGCGGGACCCAAGGAGCGGCCGCCTAATGTGCCTGATTAGGCAGC
Organism: Nanorana parkeri; assembly: GCF_000935625.1. Taxonomy (NCBI): domain Eukaryota; kingdom Metazoa; phylum Chordata; class Amphibia; order Anura; family Dicroglossidae; genus Nanorana; species Nanorana parkeri. The sequence goes on along the minus strand of NW_017306821.1, from coordinate 511,429 downwards.
CGAGGATGCCTGATTCTGTGCGACCCGGCTCGCCGCCCCCCTGCAAAGTGCCGCCCAAGGCAAACGCCTTGTTTGCCTTATGGTGGATATGCCCCTGACTGTAATACATAAGGTGGTTAGCAGGCATTATGCAGTTCAGTTTTTTAGCCTGTAGTGGCAAGTAAATTAAAGTTACAGAATCAAGAGTTTCTGAGTTAGTTTCCTGCTTGCCCTCTGTGCAGTTCAACAGCCCTAAACACGGAATAATCCACGGAACAATTAAAATGCCTTCTTTTCTTCTAACATTTTTAGATATGTGTTCAGGTTCAAAAACAAATGACACGTGGGCACTTTATAAGGAATGTTTTTATCTGATTATATAAAAAGTGAGTTTTTACACTGCAAACTGGATCAGGAAAAGAAATCGGCCAATTTGTTGGCACAGCAGAATTTAAAAAAGTTTGCTTATCTTTACCCACAAATTACCTGAAGAAAGATTATGGTGGCTTTAATGGCCTGGTAACTTGTGATTTTGTTCACCAGCATACGGGTTTTACATATGTAGATTTTGTGAAAAGAACACTATCTATGGGACAGGAAAAATCAAAACAGAGCAGCTGGCAGTGTAGATGTTAACACCTTTGTCTCTCTTAGATTTCAGGCTTCTGAATTTCTGCGTGGGATAATGTAGGATCTTTTCATGTGACAGTATCATTATGTCATTTCCCTAATGACTACAGTATCAATGAGAGCTGCCACATTAGTTCACTAGAAAAGCTCAAATATACAGTATGTATTCTTACAGCTTACATGATAAAAATGTATGTCCATTAGTACTTATTTTAAACTAGTGTTTTACTTATAATCCAATAAGAGCCATGCGGCAGGATATGCCTGCAAGGTTCAAATACATAGAGAACTGTCCCAATTCTGTTCTATTTACACTCTTACCCTAGAGGAACTGGCAAAATATTTTGCAGATCTTGGAGAACCCCTTCTAAAATATATACTGGTATACCTACAGTTCGTGGTACATTAGAGTGAGCACTGAATTGTAAAACATTTTATATATTGGGATAATGTGACATACCTAGAATATTTGACACTCTGGGCAGACCATTTTTACACCTGCTTACTTCTACTCTGTGCAGCAAAATCTTAAAATATAATGAATAATAACAGAAGAGAAACGCAAAGAGTAAAAATTGTGTTGTCCCTTAACATTAGTGGTCAGTGTAGAAGTGCCCCCTTGCATTAGTGGTCAATGTAGAAAGGAGGTCAATTGGCCATTGCTTACTGTTCAAGGAACCCCTAGAAAACCTCAGGAGGGAGCCTAGGGTTCCCCGAAACCCTGGTTGAGAAAGGCTGCTTTATTGACTTCTTATTCTCAACCATTCATAAATACATTTAGCAAAAACATGGAACCAAACTGATACAGTAAACTTAAAGGAGAACTATGGGGTTAAGGCTTTTCCCCATAGTTCTTCTTAGGGTAACGGGAGGACACAAACTAGCGTCCTCCCGTCACCCTAGGCTCAGTATACCGCGAGCTGTAGCTCACGGTATACTGAGACGCCGCAGTATACCGCGAGCTACTGCTCGCGGTATACAGAGACGCCGCAGCTAAAGCGGATCCCGACAATTGTGCCGGGATCCGCCAACTGCGTGACCGACAGCTGGCTCTGCCTATCTAGAGGCAGAGCCAGCTGTACCCACCCCCTCCCCCGTCCGTTCCGCCAGTCAGCGCTGGCGGATCGGGGAATCCAGCCCCTCCCCTGTCACGGCAGAGAGCCGTGACAAGATCGAGAGGTGAGCGAACGCCGGTTTGTGTTCGCTCACCTCCCGATCTACTGAGCCGACCTGTGACAGTCTCACTGGGGGGATTTATCAGAACTGGAGCAGATAGAATCTGGAGCAGTTGCCCATGGCAACCAATCAGCATCTCTTTTCAGTTTGCTCAGGTAAGGTTTGAAAATGAGACAGAGAAGCTGATTGGTTGCCATGGGGAACTGCTCCAGAATTTGTCTGCTCCAGTTTTGATACATTCCCCCCTTTGTATTCCAATTATCCATTTAGCCGTTTGCCCTGAGTTGCAGTTTAACTGAATAAATGCAACATGGAACATTCCGCCCATTGCATGTTTACTGGTAATCCCAAAGGATTTGTCCTATTGGCCAGATATTCTTTTAATAACTACCTCTGCTAGACAGTAAGATCTGCTACTCCCTGCTTTATTATTACTGATACCTGCACCAGTTTTGCTGCTTCCTAGGTCAGCTCTCTGCTCACTGGACATAGGTGATGATCATGATTCAGTGTGTCCTATAAGAGGCCTAGAGGCAGAGAGGTGACATGGGAACCGAGAAGAGAAATTGCTTATTTAAAAACTATCCTTTTCACCTGTCTGGGTGTGCAGTGTGGAAGATGTGTGTAAATCACAAAATTCACTGTACAAAATGACAAATCTTTTGCCAGGTTAAACAATAAACATGTATGTATTTTGTATGTTTTAGTTGTTTGCCTGGAGTTTTGCTTTTATAACTAGTGCTACTGTAATTCCACTTTTTTACTTCTGCTGCCAGTGGCTGAGACACTCTGGCGTAAAAAGTCCATTCCCAGTTATGCATTCTATCACAACATGTAATAATTCTAATTGAATGCATCTGATCGATTTCTATGCATTCAGTGCATGGTGTAAGCTGTTAGATTCTGGGCTACATGGCCTTAGAAAATCTACAGCGATTAGATCAGTAAATACCAATTAAACTCTTGACTCACTTCCAGATCAGCAAAACAATGCTCATTTCACTTCCGCTCCCCAATGCACTGCTTCCTTTATGTGGAAACTTCCCAGAAGACCAGGAAAATCCAACGTCTGCTTTGTTTAATCATTTACAGGGAACTTTTTTGTAGCCACTCCGTCTAGCTTACATCACTCCTTAGTGTCAGGGGTCAATAAATAATAATGTGTTGACATTTTACCTCTGTGCTGTTCATTTCATAACTGAATTATGTATAATTTTCTGTTAGATGTTTTTTTATTAAATTTGAACTTTCATACACTTGCAGCAGTGACAACCTTGTTACATTTTATGTACATGTCTAAGATTGTCAGTAGCAGTAAGAATGAGTTTGCATGCTCCTACAGTATTGTCATTAAAGCTTGACTTACAGTAAGGTTTAAAGTGGAAGTTCACCCTTCAATTACTGCATGAACATTAAACATCCATATAACACTTTGATACATGTATAGCACCATGTTTGAATTCTGTGCCCGCTCTGCTTGTCCAGCAATGAGCATTGGAAACTGCCACCCATTTACCAGCGACATCATGCAACTCAGGGTCTTGCTCATCCGCCCTAATGCAACATCTTGACATCAGGGCATAAAAGGAAGAGTTTCCCAATCAGGTTTAAAACATAAAACATAGATAGCTGAGCGACACCATGATTTGCATGGTGTCACTGGTAAATGACTTGCAGTTTCCAATGCTGATTGCTGGACAACAGGAGCACAGACATAATTCACACATAATATTATATATTTATCAAGGTTCATGTGTTATATGGCTGTTTACTGTTCATAGAGTAATTTGAGTGTGAACTTCCACTTTAAGTTGGTCAGCTTAGCAAAATGTATCAACATGGTCAGAGGTGTAACTAGAACCTTCAGGGCCCTGGTATAAGAACCATGAAGGGCCCCCCCAACCCCCCACTGCCATGGCACCGCTTGATTAACAGGAAGGCTGCCGAGATCCCCAGCAAGCGCGGGACCTCAAGCAGCTGCTTCAGTTTAAAATTTAGTGCTATTTTCATTTAGTGCTGGTGTTCTGTAGAGGACGCCGACCCAGTATCTGCACTTGTGCACAAACGGGATTAATGAGGAAATCGGCATTTATTTACAAAGTATTAGTGTGTAATGGTTAATTGTAGGAATGCACCGATACCAGTTTAGATACCAATGCCGATACTTGGCATTTTCATGAAAACTGCCAGGGTTGTAGCGGTTGCAGCTGGGACCTGGCTCTGGCACTCCGCCCCTGAAATCATTAGTCGATATTGTTTTAGAAAAACTGTCACATGACAATCAACAAAAATGTATCAGTACTTGTATCTGTAAGTACTTGGGCAAGTATCAGTACTTGTACTTGGAAAAATGGTATCGGTGCATCCCTTTAAATCATACATTAAAACAGAGATGTACAAATTCCAGGAGCTCCGTGTGCTCCTTACAAATGCCAGCTGCCTCCTAACTTTTAAATTTTTCTCTAATCTAGTCCTGGAGCTGGAAAAGTATCTGTACTTGTACTAGTACCGAGTACGGTACTTGGTATCGGTGCATCCCTAGTTAATTGTGGCCGTTAATAATATGCCATCCATTGCAGTAAATGATGGATCGCAGTAAATGACGGATGGCATATTATTACGGGCACAATTAACGCTTTCAAGTAAATATTTTGTAAATAAATCCCTGTTCCCTCGATATAACTGGTCTGTGCGCAGATGCTGAGGTCAGCAAATTCGGCTACGTCGGCATTCTCGACAGAACACCGGTATCTCCGCTTAGTATCGGGGCATTTTCACGAGTATGAGTATTCGTACCTGGAAGTACCTGCAGCACATTCTGCTGGACAAGTGACAGCCTCTCTGGCCCCATACAGCCGCCCGTACATGCTGCGGGTGGCAGAGCGGCAGGGAAGGAGCAGCACTATCTCGGGAGGGCCCTCTTCTTCCTCTCGGGGCCCCCCCAACAGGCGGAACACCAGGGCTTGGTTGCAATTGCGACCCTGGTAGTTCTGCAAATGAACATGGTTAATGCTGGGCCCATCCTAAGCAGACCCTTTATATCCTGTTTAGGAAGATAATTCTGATAAAACATAGTTGCTGGTAACAGCTAACCAATATTCCTGTATGTTACAAATTTTAAAAGAGAACTCCAACAGGATACAGAATTCATGTATACATTTACATGTATTATATTTATATGTTGTACCTACATTTGTATATGTATGTATATATATATATATATATCTACATTTAAATGCACCAAACTGTGCAGTGAAAGGGTTTTGGGCCAACTAGAGCACTAGCAGACTGCTCACATGGCTGAAAATTCAAGCAGTCATTTATTCCTGAGTCCAGTGCGTCACTTATTCCTGAGTCCAATGCATCACGTCTTCCTGAGTCCAGTGCGTCACGTCTTCCTGAGTCCAGTGCGCCACGTCTTCCTGAGTCCAGTGCGTCACGTATTCTGCTTCTACATGTATCTGATTTACATATCGACATATACAGTATACTGGAAACTGATTTCTAATCTATATATTAGTTTTCTACAGAAATATGAATACAAAATATTACTATTACTGTAGCAAACTAATATAAAGATTTACTGGCAATTGTTCAGTCTGATTGGAGTTTTCTTTTATATCTTGCTGGATCAAGCTGGCTATCAGTGCTGTTTAAAAAATTACTTTCAGCTGTTTTGGACAGAAAGGATAATGGTTTCATCCTGTTAGGATTTTTTTCGCTGCCTGTAGCCTGGAGTATGAAATTTCATTGCACTTCCAGCCTTGGTGACCACATTGTCATTGGCACAGGAAGTGAAGGGAGATCTCCAAATGGGGGTCGCAGCAAAAAAACCAGACACGGGTTATAACCCTAACCTGTTCCTTCCGAAATGTTAAAGGTTTTGGCTGAAGTTCTAATTTACAGACAGTATTATCTGATAGGTTTCTGAATACGGCACTATGCTTGGTAGTTACCAATGTTTAATTTCACATCATGCTAAATTGTGTGTGTTTTTAATTACACAGTTACTGTAAGTGTAACATGTTTTCCTTATGTGTCTTTCATATACATTCAGCATCCTAAGCATGTCGTCAGAGCATGTCTGTTTGATGTGTTCCTGCTTGTTTATAAAGTGTGTCAATGCACATGTTCTGTCATTTCCCCCCTCGTGTTTTTTCCTCTCAGTTTCTCTGTAAATACGCGGTTTGCTGGCTCGCTTGGGAATCTCAACTCTGCTTTGGAAGAGCTAGAAGGTCCCCGCAGCTCCTCTCCCTCTCGCCCCAGCTACTCCCCAGCACACCCTTCCAGCTTCTACCCCTCCAGTCCACCTGGCCGAAACCAAGGCGAGTTCAACAACAACCGTAACTGGAATGTGTCCACTGCTGGCAATGACTCTTATGGATCCTACCGACCCTCATACACAGGCCTTTCCTCCACGGCACGTTACCTGAGTCGCTCTATTCCTGTAAGTGTCCTGACATCACTCCATAACTCCCATCAGGAGCAGGCTGCTAACAACTGCTTTATTCCTGCAACGGCTTGTATTAATGCTTTCCTGCTTATGTTAACTGTTATGCTGATTTTTTTGCCTTTTAAACAACAACTATAGAATATGAGGTAAAAGCATGGTAGAATACACAAACAGAACTAAGGAACAAAAGAAGAAAAGTCTGTTTACTTTATGCCAGTAAAGACAGGTATTGAGCAGAACATTGAACTCCATTGCCCGTGTGGCATTGCGAACATATTGTACTAAGAGGCATGTACTGTATAGAAATCTTCACAGTGCAGCTTTTCTCATCATTCCTCAAGTAAGTTTCATGTCATTTATAAAATCCCAAAGTGAAAACTACTGTATGCAAAGTGCTATGTAAAATGCCTGTAAACGGAAACACTAGACATTAAAAAATGGTGCAAAACTTGTTAAAAAGGTGATAGGGTAATTGACAGGAAAACAAAATCTTTGCCAATGAGAGGAAAGTTAATGTAGTATTTTTCTCTGTGAAAAATAATGCTATGTACCAGGCACTCAGTCCCTAACAAAAATAAATGAAATAAAAATACATCTTGGGAAAGGTTCTTTATAAATTGGATGACGTCTAGTGACGGGTTGATCTTAACTTGGGCCCCGGGCTGTTAGTGGGATCAAGAGGAGAGATAGTGCTAAAGGGGTTTTGGCTGGCACTGTATATAATGCTGGGGTATGTTGGGTGGAGATATCTTGCTAGAGGGCTTGTGTAAGGATTTCTGTGTATACTGCTAGAGGGGTTGGGGGAATCTATATACTGCTGGTAGGGGTAAGATGAAGGAATTATCAGAATATATACTTCCAGGGGGTATTGCTGGAGGGGTTGGGGAAGTACTGCTAGGACAATGAGCAGAAATGATGTTATGTATATAGTTTGGGGGTATTGTTGAAGGGGTTGGGTGGGGGTACTATTTAGACTGCTGGGGTGGGTTGGGGGTTATCTGTATATATTGCTGGAGGGTATGGAGGTAAGAGAGATTGTGTGTATACTGCTAGAGAGGATAGGGAAGAGGAGGTTGGGGCGAGGGGTAAGGTTCCTTATATAGTGTTGGGTAGTAGGAACTGTATATAATACTGGGAAGGAAAATGTTACATATATACCACTGGAGAGGTATAAACCTAGCCCCTATTTCTGTGCCAAAAGCAGCCATCATGAATAATAACAGGTCTGCACTGGAAGCTAACGGCTCTGCTGAGTGATCTGCTGCACTTCCCATGTTGTAATTTGCCTTTGAAGAAAAGCAACTGAAAAAAAAAAAGCAACAACAAAAAAACAATGGGAGCATAATAGTTTGGGCTGTTAATAAACACCACAAAAAGGGAAAAATTGATAAACGCACAGGAGAAGCATCTTTTATAGGCACCTTAATGTAGTTGTCAAGCTATGTGTGATTCTTGATAGCAGGCTTTTTATAGAGCACTTAAACTAGTTCCCTTTGGTTTGATGAGACATGATTCCCTTCTGGGAACCGACAAAAAAGCTATTTCATTTGTAATTGCTGGCAAAGAAAGAATACACTTTTTTGCTTAAAGGAGAACTATGAGGTGAGTGATTTCCACTCACCTCATAGTTCTAGCCGACCTGTGACAATGAGACTGTCACAGGTCGGCTCAGTAGATTGGGAGGTGAGCGAACACATACCAGGTTCGCTCACCTTCCGATCCTGTCATGGCTCTCTGCCGTGACAGGGGGAGGGGCTGAATTCCCCTCTCCCCGCTCCGATCTGCCATCGCTGCTGAAGGAACGGATGGGGGAGGGGGCTTTAGATAGGCAGAGCCAGCTGTCACTCACGCAGCTGGGCAAATCCCGTCATCTACGTCGGGATCCGCTCCGGCTGCGGCGTCTCAGTATACCGCGAGCTGTAGCTCGCGGTATACTGAGCTTAGCGGGAGGACGCTAGTTTGTGTCCTCCCGTTACCCTAAGGAGAACTATGGGGAAAAACACTGACCCCATAGTTCTCCTTTAAATGAATACCTGAGGTGTGTCCCTGTAAGTTCATTATTCCATTGTTGTGGACATCATAGGCAAGACCCTGTAAAGTGGCATCTACATGTATTAAACGTTTTAATCCCAACCAATCTAAAAATAATGTCTTCCTTTCAGTTTTGTCTGCATATGGGTTGTTACTGCTGCTGTTATTGGCAGAAGTATTATGAGTCAAAGGTTAGCTCAGTTTAATGGATATAAAGTATTTTTGTATGTGAAAAGCTTTCTCAGTGAAAACTTACATTCTAAGTCCAACTGGACTGGAAAAGTTCACTTGAACATTCTGCATTTACACCTAAATTCATAAAAAAATAATACCGTTGTAGGCACATTATTATTAATAAGAAGTTATTTAATTTGTATTACTCATGAACCCCTATACAGTGTGACATACACAACACACACACACACACACACACATATTTATATATACAGAAATAGTTTACTGCATATGTCAGTTATATCACATTTATATTACTGCCGTTGAATGGAGGATTGGATAAGATTGGGGGCTAGCTATTAGTTTGCTGCTAGGAAACCGTAGAACACATATTTAAAGGCAACCTCTGTTGACAGAAATAGGGTGGCAGCTATTGCTGGTTTCCCCAGTGACAGTCTCAGTGACCGGCTCCTTACTGCTCTCAGCACAGGTATACATTGGTGTGGTTACACTTGCTTTGCAGCTCCTGCCCTCAGTCTTAGCTGGCCATAGAAGGATCATATTTGTCCATTTCCTGCTAAATTGGACGAAATTCAGTTTGTTGGTGGCAAGCACCGCCCAGCTTGGCAAAAGCTTGGCAAAAGTCGATTTTTCAGATAATTTTTTGTTCGAAGGAGCCAGGTGGAAAATAGTGAGCCTAAGGCCTTGTTCACACCAAGCGTGTTCCAGGAGCAGAGCAGTTACAGAGCGGATCAAAACTGCGTCCAATGTATTCCAATGGTATTTTGGGCTCTAGTTCACACCGCAGCGTTCAGTTCCAGAGCATGTAAAAAAGCTGACGCAAGCCCTATTTTACCTGCTCTGGAACGCATGCAAACGCATCAAAAACGCATGCAAACGCCATGGAACGCACTGAAAGCTCATTTTAAACTAAAAAAAAATTTTTTGCAGCAAAAACGCAGCACAACCCACTGCGTTGCGTGTGCAAAAACTCATGCAGACCTGGTCTGCATTTGGTGTGAACAAGCCCTTACAGTGACAGCAGCCAGTCATCTACAGTTCAGGTATTCTGACAACTGGGAATGCTGTCAGAATACAACAACTAACAGGGGACATTACGCCAGTATTATACTCACCTGTCCTTGACCCAGTGTGATATCAGCTGTGTGACCTTGCCAGTGCTTCATAATCTAGAGCTCCCCATAGGTTTGTATGAGAGTGCAGAGTGACAAGATCACACAGTTGATTTCTCGCTAGATCAGAGATAAGTGAGTATAAGACTTTCCCTAAGGTGCAGTTACACTTTAAGAGCAAATTGTGGTCTGTGTAGACACATTTGTTTTTAAGTTTCTTTCCTTCAACTTACATAACAGAGCCTGGCAGAGACAGATAAATGTAAGCTAATTTAGGGTTTGCGTCGATGGACTTTTCTGGGAATGCAAAAGCTGATTATCTTGCAGTAAACTTCAAGGAAACTGACCCAGTAGCATTAAAAGTACTTTACTTGGCGAAAATGCTGCGTGTACAAACTTAGTTACAGTAAAAGCAAACAAATAAACAATACATAAACAAGACAGGCTGCTACAAACAAACCTTCACATGCACCCACTACACTATCTTCTAGTACATGTATGATTTCTAGGAGGGGAAACACTGAAAATGTACTTAGCTCAGGCTGCAGGCTCCACGAATTCCGCGATGAGCAGGACTTCTCAGTCTAGGAAAAATGGCTTCTCTGCTAAATCTTTTGTACAGTATGTCCTAGTCTTGAAGCAAGTTCTCTCGTCTTTGTGAAGCCCCCTCGTACTGTCCCCCTCCTGTGAAGCCCTGGTCTGGTGAAGTGCTGTCCTTCTCAACCTTTCAGCTACTGGCTTTTTATTGAGAGAAAACTGGCCTAAAACTTTGAAAGCGCCGCCCCTTTCACCTTTAGGAAAATGCAATACATTTCACTTTCCCACCTCTAGGTGGCAGCGTTGTACCATAAATTGCCATCAGTAGTCCAGATTTTGATTTGAATCTTGGCCAGGCTAGGTGTGACTGTTTACGATCACCATCCCATTGTATGAACCCAGTTTTCTATCAACAAACAAAACCTCCGTCTCTCTTGCAAATCTATGTGTGTCTGAAAAAGTCCACTAAGATATATCGCAACACACTAAATACTTTTTTGCCCCACTGTACATAACATACATTAGTGATGTCACCAAGATTAGCTGCTGCCTGTGAAGCTTCCAATGGCTGAAGCTGTGTGTGGGAGAGTACCTGCACATTATCAGTAACAGCAATGAGTTCTGATGGTTGGCACAGGAGAAAACCCAGCCTGTTCCTGCACTGGAGCCTTCACAGGCACCAGCCATGTGTGCTGGTAGTCCAGGAGGAAAGAGAGCAATGAGGGCTGTCCGGAAGTGTCACAGGTTGAAGAAAACTAAGCGGTCTATTCACTAAGCTGCCATAGGCAGCCGAGTGAACGACCAACCTGAAGCGAAGTGAGCCGAACGCTGTTCGGCTATTCACTTCAGGCTGGTACGGCTGATTTCAGCCGTATATCGCCAGAAATCAGTCGTACATCGGCTGATTTCAAGTGCAAGTAAATTGAATCATTTCAGAAACATCGCAAACTGATCTCAAATGCAAGCTGAAAAGCGATGCCTATTGACACAAGCCCTTAGAAATTATTTCCACAAACCTTTACAGTACATGTGTTGTTCAAGTGTGTGCAGACATTTTGAAAAAAAAACTGTGTAGTAGATTTCTTATATTTAGACAAATATCATCCAGTTTTCCTTTAATGCTTTCTACATGATTTGTATTGATTGTGGAATGGCTTAGGATAAATATAAATGTACTTACATTTGTTTTCTTTCAGTCCCTTCAGTCTGAATCTGTTCAGTTCTAAAGGATCGCACAGTCCCGTTAGCCCTGTCCCAGATCTGAATCCTTTGCCATGGAAGAACGAAGGAGAGACAAAGGGAAGGAATCCATTGTCCAGATAATATCTACTGTACAACACAAAGAGTGTATCAGCTATATCAGCAAATCTACACGTACTGTTACAATTTACTACTGACTGTTTTATTTTCTTTTAAAAACTTTGACACCTCTATTGATTTTTTTATTTTAGAAAATGATTTTTTTAGCGATTTGTTTTCTAGGGTTCTGTCCTGATTTGTACATATTGGGTCTTAAAATAAGAATGTGCTAATAAGACAAGAGGGTATTTTGTGATGTTTTAGAAGATGTATGTATTTGTTTATATCTTGCAGAATATATTTTCACATTAGGAATTGTTTGTAACCAAAAATCAAAGGATATATTTTTCTGTCTAGAATAATATTTTTATAATAATGTGTGCTGTGCTGATTGATTCTTATCAGGCGTATATTTCAAGAGGAAAACATTTGAAAACAAATTGCAAAAAAAAAAAAAAAAGGCTGCGTGTTCTGTGGAAGGTGATTGACAATTTAAAGGGAAAGAGAGGATTATGGGTACTTGATGAACTGATTTTGATTTCATATTTATGGGCACTGGCTATCCTGCTGATGCTGTTTATTATTTCTTTTATTGGCACTTGTTTTTCAGCCATGATGGTCATGACTGGACTGTTCAAGACAGATGCTTTTTGTATCATTTTTCCAGAGACTTTTTTATATAACATAATTGAAGTAGAACAAGTTGTTTTTTTTGCAGGACCAAATAAACCTAAACTAGAAGCTGGAATGATCATGTATGCATACATGCATACTATGTAACACTTATCATAGTTTAAATTAACATAATTATTTTTAGCTATACAAATATTAAGCAACATTTTAACAGAAGTTGACTGTAATAAATAGTAACTTCATATGAGACAAACTGAGATTTAGTTTTTTTAACTATAAAAAAAAAATCACGCTGTGACTTCAAACAGCGATGTGCAGTAAAAATTAATGCAGCTTGCCACTGAAGGTTCACAGCTCATCCTTGCTATTTACTTACAGTAAAGGAGAATTATGAGGTGAGTGTCACTCAGCCTCATAATCTGAGCAGACCTGTGACAATGAAACTGTCACAGGTCGGCTCAGTAGATCGGGAAGTGAGCGAACACATACCGGCGCTCGCTCACTTCTCGATGCTGTCACTGCAGAGAGGTGTGACAGGGGAGTGACTGGATTCTCCCCTCCCCTGTCCAATCCTCCAGCGCTGACTGGCGGAACGGACGGAGGAGGGGGCGGGTACAGCTGGCTCTGCCTCTAGATGGACAGAGCCAGCTGTCACTCACATAATTGTCGGGATCCGTTTCAGCTGCGGCGTCTCAGTATACTGCGAGCTGTAACTCGCGGTATACTGAGCTTTGGGTCACGATAGGACGCTAGTTTGTGGATGCTATGGGGAAAAGCCCTAACCCTATAGTTCTCCTTTAACGCCAACCACTGGGAAAACAGTTGAATACATAGCTGAAAAATATTTTAAAAGCTGTTTCCCCTGCCTAAGTGCTGCTGTAATGGGATTGCAAGAGAATGACACTAGTAGTATTTAGAATTTTGAATATATAACTGCATCAAATGATATGTCTCCAATCAGCCGCACAAGACCGACGTCCATAAAATCCAACTTTATTGTTGTAAATTCAATATAATAGTTCAAAATACAGCATGTACATCACCATGGCAGCTCTCCCATTCCAGCTCCTTTCACGTGTTTCACCACCTGGGCTTAATCATAGAGGTCACCTCTATGATTAAACCCAGGTGGTGAAACGCTTGATGGTGGTGTACACGCTGTATTTTGGACTATTATATTGAATTTACAACAATAAAGTTGGATTTTATGGATGTCGGTCTTGTGCGGCTGATTGGAGAGATATCGTCTAAGGAGTGCGAGCACACTGCAGCCTACACCCGATGTGCATATTGATTTGCAGTCTGATGGAATTGGAGTCTTTTGCCTTTTTGGAAGACTCCAAAAAGGCAAATATAAAAAAAAAAACTAACCATTTCCTTTGCATATCATTGGAAGCTTGAAGTTAATACAGCTAAGTAAAAGTGATCCTTCAGTGAACCAACCCCATATAGGATTACTGAATAATTTGTTGCAGCTGAACATTGTCATGTAAATGTTAATTAGGAGATGGTGTTTATCCTAAGTGGGTCCCATAATAATGTAGTAAAATTGCACCCATGTTAAAACATGAAGGAGCCCCCACCCCCCTTCCTCCTCCAGCTCACCCTTGATAAGTACCTGTGAAACCTTCTTTCTACTTGTATTACCATTTACTTTGAGGGTCAAAGACTACCCCAGAGATATAATGGTGATCATATAGCAGCATAATATCTAAATAGCAAGGCTGAGGTAACAGGTGAACTCTTGAGGTGGCACTGCATGCCAAAACTAAAATAAGCCCAGTAATATGGGAGAGAAACCGGTGGAGTAAACTACACTAATGGGAACAACTGGTGGCAACTTACCATTATTTAAAAAAAATAAAATAATTTAATTGTTTTATTTTCTTGCATAAACATAAAGAATATATTTAAAATTTGTCTAAAATAATAATTTGGTGAAGACAAGTTCAAGTCTTGCTTTGAATTGTATTAATTGAAATGATCATATAAACGCTTACCTTTTATAAAAATTAATGGGTAACTTGTTAATTCAGTTATTTAATTATGTGTTTATATTCCAGTCGTACTGGAAACTTTAGCAATTTCTAACTTCCACACTACTGTGCCTGAATTTCTTCGAAGTGAAGAGGTAATTATGCTGCTACACATATAAGCTGAATTGTATATTGAAAGTTGGAGCATTTCGAGCTTTTGGATGTTATTGGGTTGCATGTCTTTCTTGCCTGGGATGTTTCTCATTTTTATATTCACTGGAAAAGTCATAAACTAGTTCTGTGAATAATATACAGTCTCATTATGTACCCAGGAGCAAATTAGAGACAGCATGGGCCCTTGGTAGAGCTCAAGCTGTTGATCCTCACTCAAAATACATCTCTTTTTATCTGATCACTTACTAAAAAATCCTTTGTTTCTGAAGCATTAGCACACTTCATGTGCTTTCTTGGAATATTCCATGTCTTTAACAGTAGCCTTGTTTTTTCTCATGAGGACAGTATTTGTATTATTCAACTTTAAAGGGGACATTTCTGGGCCTTAGGCTACCGCCCAGATCAAAATAAGCTGCTGATGTACATAGCAATAATTCTGAGATCACCCAGTTAGACAAATAACAATGTGCAGATGGCAGTAATGCACAGCAACCCATCAGAATCCATCTTTCTCTGATCTGACAATAATCTGAAATTCGAGACGTTGGTAAGGGTGACTACACTTTGCACATGGGAATTGCTCTTTGCAATATTCTATTGAATAATCCTATCAAAAGTTGCGGAGAATAAAAAGAACATTCCCCAGATGATATTGTTGTTAAAATAATTATGTGTATTTAGATGCAAATCAAATGTGCAAACCAATGCATTGGAATTTGTCTGAAGGTGGAACAGTCCTTTAACGAACAGCTACCACTTATTTAGGTGTGCGGTACTGCATGGTAAAAAATGAAATAGCAGTTGTGCTATAGCAGGTGTGACGAGTCTTAAATTTGGGGTCAACCACATTAGACTAAAGACTATCTTTCAGGGCATATCAGTAATTTGCATGTTTTGTTAGAGAAATCAGATGATATTTTAGCAGAAAGCATTACAGTGTTACTTATGTTAGAAAAGCACTGGATTTATTGTGAATACAGTATTATAATTTAACTGTCAAAGTTTTTATTCCTGGGTAGTTTTCTATCAGATGGTCAGCTACACTGTAGCTGTCCCATACACATAAGGTCTTGCAATCGGAGTGTGCATGTTTAAGAGTAAACGTATGGGCGAATTGGAGAATGGTCAGATCACGTCTGCATGCCTGACCTACCTCTTAAGTCTATGGCAACCTCTTGGCCATTGATAACATGGTATTACAAATGCAGACAAAAGGCAGTAAAGGTGCAGGGTGGCATTCCATTTATTTTAAAGAAAAGCAATACATTTCAGGAACACAATGGGGGGAATTTATCATAGCAATTACAAGTGTTTGAACTTGCACGGAATATATTTGATGCACTTTTCTCCAGATTTATGTTGCTAGTGTAATGTTGTTCATAAATGAGGTTTAATAGACTCCAGGAAAGAAGACTTGTAACTCCAGGCAAAAAGTTTAACAGTAGCTTCTTGAAGAAGTGGTCATGGGGACTTCTTAGGTTGTGATTGTTTTGTTAGGTGATGCTCCAGTTTCTGACAGCCGCAGAACAAGTGCAGATGTAAACAGTTGCGAACGTTCATAAAACAGGCGCAAAACACGCACAATTGGAAAAACAGTGCAAGCTCTGGTCAAAACAGGTACATATGCTAAAAGACAGATATGCACATAAAAAATAAATAATCTAAGAGGCTAAAACTGTCGCAGTTGCTTTGATAAATTCCCCCCAATGTACTTTAGGTACTAACACTGTACAAAAAGCAGTTACATACAATAATCTATAAGAACCAATCAGAAAGCAACTTTGAGCAGGTAAAGTTGATTTTTCATTAGAAATTGCACTTAACATGTTGCTTCTAAAATGTTTGTACATATTTGTATCCACTGCATTTTGTTTGTTTTCAGACTTTTATCTAATTTTTAAGAAGAAAACAAGTCTAAATGCCCAAATCCTCTGCTAGGATGTGCATATAAACATCAATACTAATAACCAATAACCAGACATTTAATAAAAGAGTCATGGA
Source organism: Nanorana parkeri (assembly GCF_000935625.1). NCBI lineage: Eukaryota > Metazoa > Chordata > Amphibia > Anura > Dicroglossidae > Nanorana > Nanorana parkeri. The sequence continues at coordinate 495,233 of NW_017306821.1, read as the reverse complement.
CCAAATCTTAGTATTGTGTTTTTATTTTTTTGTTTGTTTTGTTATTTTCATTTGTCTTGAGGCAAATAGAAGAGGTTATAGATCTTCTTAAAGTGGAACTGTGGGCAAGATAAAAAAAATGACATATATATAAAAAAAAATAAAAAATGACATATATGATGCAGACTGTTACTATTCTTAGCACTGTAGGTTTTCTAAATTCCCCATAACATATCTTTTACTACCTGTAGCCAGTAGATCTGTTAGTTCTGTTCCTTCAACAGGATGACAATCTTGTATCTTCTGTAATGAAATTGCACAGCAGGGTCATCACACTTGGTCTTGGATTAATGTGGATGAATACGTGGACTTCAAGAAACAAAAACAAACTGAAGCCTGACTCCAGCTGACACTTCTTAAGCAGTAGCAGCAACAGTTTGTTTTGTTTTTTTTGCAAGAAAGGTGTTAAGCCATATGAAAAGCTGACTATTGTAAACACTTCTGACAGTGCTGTATGGTTTGACCCAACCCTGTAACTGTAATTTTTCTGGAAAGTTTGGTCTGATACAGGAAGAGGGAAAAATAACAGAGCTACCAGCAGGATCAACAGGTAAGAAATCTATGGGGTCTATTCACTAAGCTGCCGAAGGATCTAGCCGTAGCTTCTGCTGATCCTTCGGCTAGATTCGGCCCCAGGACCCCTTCAGGTTTTTTTTTCTTCTGACATCGGAGCCGTTGGCTACCGTCAGAATTTAAAAAAAATCATATTAATGCATAGCTAGATTCCTATTGGCTATTTCAATTTGCAATAGCCACATACCACAGAGGTACCGAGCAGAATAACCAAGCCAAATGCCGCTCGGCGGCATTCGGCTATTCACTCACTGCTGTTCGGCATCTATGAAAATAGACTGAACAGCAGAGAGTAGCCTGCCTGGGGGTTCAGCTTAGCCGATCCAGATGTTGGATCGGCTGAGTCGAACTCCTTGTGCACTTCAGGTCGGCTGAACATCCTGAGCATGTTTGGCCGACCCGAAGCCAGACAAAGCAAGCCGATGTACAGCTGATTTCAGCCGATATACGGCTGAAATCAGCCGTACAGGCCTGAAGTGAATAGCCGAACAGCGTTCGGCTCACTTCCCTTCGGGTCGGTTATTCACTCGGCTGCCTATGGCAGCTAAGTGAATAGACCCGTATGTGACTTGGGGTACGTAGAAAAACGAAAAAGGGTGTGTTCATTCTATTGACAGACTCCATCGCATGTTTTAGTATTTTTTTAAATCCTGCTTTGAGTTACACTGTAGCTTAAATTCAAAAACATGGAGACCATGCCCTAAAAAAAAACAGTAAGACATGGTTGAAAGATGTAAATTGTTAAGCTGTGATGGTTGATTTTGAAAGAATTCTGGAAAATAGTTATGCAATGCTGTAATGAAATTGACAAGAGGGGATAAGGGTCACAAAGGGGTAAAACGTGAATATACAGAGGACTAGTTAAATTTGAAGATAAGTGAATCAGTGCTGTTAGTTTCCTCTCCATCCTGTTCCATGAAAGGAACAGAATACATTTTATCAAGCATGTAGAGTGGTTTGCTTGGCTAATATGATAATGAATGTGGCAAGCTCTTGGTGGTTTACTGTGGAGAAAAGCAAGCTAGGGGTAGATCATTACCTCCTTGTTAGAGATGGAATGAAATAATCTGCGAAGAACACCAAAAACTACACCAAAAATGGGCAATCATTGGCAGATCAAAAAAAGATGAACCATGTTACCATCAGTACTGTAGTCACAAAATAAGTGGCTTGGGTTCTTGGATAGTACTTTATGCGACAATATTAGATTTGTATTTGTATTAGAATTGTATGAATACTTTACTGGCAAGATCAAAAGTTGCAGCATTAAAAATAATCTGCAAAGTGTGAGATTGTGTCCAATTCTGATCATTAAAATGTGAGCTGTGCAACTTTAGTTAACAAAAGTTAGATATAAATAATGCAGCAGAGCTGTACGCCGATGTGATTTTTAGTCAAAGGGGTAAAGGTCCTCTTTAAAGGCTCTGAAAGGAGTTAAAGAGGAACTTTACCCGCATCTTTAAAATAACAACAAACACGCCTTTAAAAATGTTTAGTAATGGCAATCTACAAACACATACTTCTAGATAATTGCAGGCGTTGTATTCTTTGCATCCCTTATTTCTCTTCTGATAGTGGCCTTTTTTGCTGAGGGCAGATTACTAGATCTCCCTTTACTTCCTGGAAGTCTGGCACATGTGACTAGGACATGTTACTATGCACATCATCACAGGGGAGGGAAATGCCTTTCCCTTTAGATCTCAGGAACTGAAATGTTTGCTGCTATCATTTGACATACATAAACCTTTTAATGATATTTCTAGAGAAATAAGGATCAAATAGAAAGAATTGTTTAACCACCTAACTCCCGGCCAGTGTAAAAAAAATTGCCAGTGGGGGGAGCAGCTGTTCTGAGTGATCATACCTGTATGTCCCTTTGGATTACATTAGCACAACGCTGCTGTTCCTGAGAGTACTGTACTAGAGGTTACTATTGCGGTACTACTGTACTAGAGGTTACTATTGCGGTCACTGACACCAATGCTGGATTTTTTTTTATTGTGGCCACTGACACAATTGTTAGAGGTTTTTATTGTGTTCACTGATACCAATGCTGTCGGTTAAAATTTTGGTCACTGAGGCCAAAGCTAGGGGTTCATTTTGCCGTCACTGACACTAATGCTTGGGTTATTATTTCCACCACTGACACCAATGCTAGGGCTTATTATTGCATCCCTTGACACCAATGCTGGAGTCACTATTGCATCTACTGACACCAATGATGACTTCAACAGTATATATTGTGGTGCATTGCAGAAAATACCACAGGACTGAACTTTTGGGGCATTGAGGTGGATTACAGCCTATCGATTTAAATGGGCTGCCAAACTCGACACAGTGCATCTCAACACACGAAAACACGTTGCTATTCTTCAGCCCTTTGAAGGTGTTAGGGACCACACTTGAGGCCCTTTTTTATAAACCAACTACCTTTGGTCCAGGATGTTGCAGATAAATATTAACAATAGAAATTGGTTTATAAAATACTAACAGTGTGAAAGTAAAAAAAAAAAATAACAACACAAGTACACATAGATTAAAAGTAAAAAAATAATAGATAACTAGTGCCTGTTAGGATTTGATATGTTATGTGACAGGATCTACCACAGGGTTAAAAAAATAAAACCAAATACGGGAAGTGAAAATGGAAATAAGAAGGAAAGAATAAGAAGGAAAGCACAAAAGCACTGCAGGAAACAGAACTGAATTTGGGTTTGACTGATGAGTATGACAGGTTCTTGTTTGAGATCAAGGTAGCAAATACAAAAAGCAGAAATGCAGAGATGATTCTAATAGAATATGCCAAGAAATATGCCAACAGAATGTAGTAAAAGGTCGTAAAACTAATAATCGATCTATATATTATGATGTATATAAGACTGATCCATCCACGAAGGCTCACCTGTATAAAAAAAAAGCCATTCCTCTGAAACAGAGGCTAGGGTCAGTGTAAGACTTCATCAAGCTTCCCTGAAAGTATATTAGTAGGCATAAAACACAACAATAATGTGCTGAGCTATGAAAAATAGTGCAAAAACAACATCTCTCCACAAAACAGGAAGAAAAGATCTGCCCAAACTTTCTGATGAGCATACAAAATACTGCCAGATGACCCCCGCTCGGAGCGCCGCTCACTGGAGCAGCAGTGACGCGACGCTCGGCGAGGTAAGTAAGAGGAAACCTGACCAGCTCGAGACGCTGACTCGAGTATAAGCTGAGGGGGGCACTTTTCAGCAAAAAAAAATGGTCTGAAAAACTCGGCTTATACTCGAGTATATACGGTAAATAGTGAAATTAAAACATGAGGTGGAGCCTCACCTGCCATTAAGGGAAGAAAAATGATTCTTACCCCAATCCACTGATAAGCTCAGCCTCCTTTTTCCAAGGCTGGCAGAAGTGATACAGTGTGCGTCTGTTACTATTTAAACAGGCACTCACTGTATCCAGTTTCTGACAGGATAAGCAAAATGCACAGTAGGCTTCCCCACTAAACCAACAGTGCAACCCGTCAGAAGCTGGCTACAGCGTGCACACTGTATCCAGCGGCCAACAGGTTACACAAAATGTCTTAAACAGGAAGAGGTGGGGCAATAGCAAGTAGTAAAAAAATGTCAGCTGAATACTGAGTATACAGGTGAATATACCGTTTTCATTTTTTATTCTGTCGGTGTATAGTTGAGACCAAAGTCAATCTGAGCTGAGGCCAGTAAATCTTTTGATTTTCCTAGACTCTTTTCTAAAAGAGCTGATATTTTTTAATTAGGGTATTTTAGGAACCTAGCAGCACCCCTGACATAGTATTTATATATTCTTAACAAGCGGCAAAAAAGATTTAAAACAAGCCTTCGCTAGGCTGTCTAGACCCTCAAAGATCACGACAAAGACCTCAAACTGACCTTCCTGTGCTGAATGATACATCCTGGTACCAGATCCCACTGCCTCCCATAGTAAGTGAAGCCACTTGAGCCTTTGGTGGGTAGATAATTCAAGTGGTAATGAAGCTGCAGAAAACTTTTCATACTTGGTTTGGCTGCTTGTGTTTGTGAAGCTGCCACTTTCAGCCTTGCATCCCCGAGTGGTTCAAAAACCCAAAGCACTCTTTTCAGAGGCCCTAAGTGAGTGTCATACATTTGTGAAGTCTGTTGCTGAGGCAAGGGTTTTACTGGACACTTAGGCATTTGTACAGTTAGCCCCCCATAAAATTCCCAGATGCCCCCCAAAAATTATACTAGTAGCAAATAAACCAATCTGGTTTTGCTTAAGAGTGAGTAGCCTGCTCTTTAAAAGATATAGCCATATCCTATATATTATTAAAATGAGGATGAGAAGCTGCATCCTGTTTTCTGTGTGTGACCAGGGACTATCCCTAATGCATCATGGCAACTGGGCTAACTCCTCTAACATTATTAGAACAGCGCAAATCCCTAAGTTTTCATGTTAGCTGTGATGGAGTCTATCCTTCCAGCATTATGGGAATAGAGCCAAACTTTCCATTGCCATGGCAGCATGGCCAGTTTACCTGTTGTCATGACAAAGGGATCAATCCCCCTGTTGCTATGGCAGCAAGGGCTGATCGATTTATTGTCATAGCCACAGAGGGACCAAATTCTTCAGCTTTCATGGCAACTAAATCAATCCCTAGGTCTGCATTGAATTGGGGTTGAACCCTATGTTGCCATTACAACAGAGGGAAACCTTTTTCACCATTGCAACAACTCTATGACCTATGCACCATATGCATTGGCGTAATGTTCTTCAATCCCCCAAAATTTCAGTCCTCTTGTATTTTTTTGCAATGTACCACAATATATACTGTTGAAGTCATCATTGGTGTCAGTAGATCAATAGTGACTCCTAGTATTGCTGTCAGTGGATGCAATAATAAGCCCTATCATTGGTGTCAGTGTTGGCATACACATGCATTGCATATGTAGGAGAATATTATAAATTTATTGGTGCCATTTTAGCATTCATAGGCTTTTGAAACATATTTTTGTTTTTTATGAATTGTGGTTTTAGATGTAATATACTGTATGTCTGCATGTATATTAGTGTTATTGTTCCAACATGTATTATATTTATACCTTGAACGTACCTTATATATCTCCAACTGGTTTGTCAATAATGATATATATTTACAATTTATTAAAGAAAAAGCTTGCCCAATAGGGAATAGCAAAATGGTTCAGTTATATGTGCCTACAGATGGGCTCAATACAATTCACTACACAACAATAAATTACATTACACATCGCAAGTGTCTAAAAAGATAGTTGTATGAAAGTAACTGCTTATCAAATTTATTTTATAGAAAAAGCTCCTGTAATATATAATTATAATGCTCATGTTTACTCATTTCACTCATTTAAATGCCAAAACCGATAACATGATTATCTCAAAACATTTTATTAATTTAATTTCTGCTCATGCCTGAAAAACGTTTATGCTTATCAGCTTACAGAGATTTCTAAAGTGCCTCTGCGTGGGCGTAAAATAAGGCAGCGCTTCCATTTACGTAGTCTATTCTAATGGATTATAATGATATTGAGTAACAGTTTTCAGTTCACGGTGAACTTCTCAAAGAACAACGGATGGATCTGCCACAAACATTGTACAGTAAAGTACTGTTTTTCTCCCGCTGCTTAATTTCCTACCATTTTCCTGACTGAGGCACAGGTGCGTTGTACTACCTTAGTTTCTATCTCTATCTTTTATGAAGAGGGCTTTCCCAAGTCTATTATTGCTTTAGTTATGTTAAGAAGATTCTACATTTAATTAAAATTATACTGTATTTACTTAATTGTTGGCTGAGAAATAATGAAAGGAATGCACAGTTTTTTTCAGTGTGTAAAAGATAAATATAATAATTATGTTATTAATGCTTGTTAGTGTTTTAAAAAAACCTTTGTTTATATGTATAGATTGGCGGATTTCGTGCAATTTGGCCCAATAGACTTCAATGGTGTCTACGTCACGCCACAGAAGTGTCACTTTTGCACAGAAATATAAGCAGGAACATAAGCAGGAAACAGGAAGAGGAATTATGTCACATCAAGACCGCTTTTGATTGGATACAGCCCAATGTAACAGCTACGAAGTCCATGCCAAAAGTAGCGCTACGTAGCGCAACAATATGTGCACTGTAGCTCAATGTCTCTCAAAGTCGTTCAGCTCAAATCAGCGCTGAAATTTTTTTTGATGTAGCTCAGTGTGAGTGGGGTCTTACACAGTATGTACAGGGGCAAGACATATTTTCTCATTACATATACTGTATAAGTGAATCTCCCTTTATACATTATATATATATATATGTATTATGGGAATCTACAGCACCAATAACTAAATACTACACAGCAGAGATGCTGGGGCTGCTCGCACTCATATAACTCCTTTTCATTATACGCCCTGATAGACTGACAATGAATAATCTTACACATTGCAACTGTGCTTAAATGACCATTTCCTGGGTATGTGTGGTTCAAGTGACACTCTCCTTCCTCCCATGATTCAGTACTTTAATAAGCGACCAATCACCATGCCCAAGCTTAGTCAGTTGGTGGCAAAATATGTAAGCCTAGTTAAGCTCCAAGCAGATCTATTTGGTACTTACACTTTTCTTTGTTCGCATGGCCAAATAGAGCATTAGAGGAGTGAAGGATGGGTAAATATAAGCAGTGGAATAGGGGAGGAGGGATTTACTGCAAGGGAACCTACTGCTTTGCCCTGAATGGTTAGAAAGTCTACTGCATTTGTGTTTATATGACCCAAAAGCATCTTAACAACATGTTATTATATAAGCCTCCAAAAATGGCTTCATGGCAAAACTTATTCACCTTATTCACTTCACCAATATTATGCTAACATTATTCAGTTCATTCTGGATTCATGACAGGAAGGTGTCTGGGAAAAATCTTTTCCACACCAAAGGCTTACAAATCCAAAAGTATTTCTTTAATCATGAAAGTGCAAAGACAACACACCAACACAATTCTGTGACTATAAGGTTCTTGCTTCATCAGTGCGTACACTGCTGATTTGAATGGAATGTTAATAGAAGGTTAATTCAATTTGTACCAAACTGAATCTAAAATTAAAACCATAGCATGCTAGGGTTGGTAGCATTCTCCTACACAACCAACTTCTGCAGCATTTTGGTGTGGCACTCATGGTTTTTCTACAATGTCTAGTGTTCCACAGAGTACATATACCTTCAGGGCCCTGCCATGCTGCCTAACCAGTCATTGTACATTATGGACTTACTTTTATATTGAGAAACAATATGGATCAACAACAAATATGGATCCAGCTCCTCCCACCTACATCTTTTGGATTTATGACAGGACCTCTTTAAGAGATGACATGAATCTATAGTGGAGTCTTTAAGAGATGACATGAATCTATAGTGGAGCCTTTAAGAGATGACATGAATCTATAGTGGAGTCTTTAAGAGATGACATGAATCTATAGTGGAGTTTTTGATATTAACCCATATTGTTTTGATATTAACCCATATATTTCATATCATTGATATTGATTAGTATTAGACATGTGCACTGCCAAAAAATTTGTTTAGTTTCGTTTCGTTTTAAATTCGGATTTGTGTTATTTCGTTTTTCAGGATTCGGGTCTGAAAGTCAATTCGGATTCGGAATTCGGATTCGGACGAAATTCGGTAGCGTTAGTACGAACGTTCGTTTCGTTTTCTGTTCTTATTCGTTTCGTTCGTTGGAGCAAAGTGACATTAGAGGAGAAAAATATTTTTTCCCCCTCAAATGTCACTTTTGCTGCAAACGAACGAACGAAACGAATAAGAACAGAAAACGAAACGAACGTTCGTACTAACGCTACCGAATTTCGGAAATGGAAATTCGGATTCGTTTGCATTCGTTATGGCTGTAATTCGGAATTCGGATACATCCGAATGTCCGAATTTCCGAAAATTCGTCCGAATTTCGATTCGGAACGAAACGAATCGCACATGTCTAATTAGTATATGGATTATTATTAGACTTATTATGTAGCAGTTGAAGTTACTAGTCTTAGAAGTTGCACAGCACTATACAGACATATACATTTAACAGACAAGCTTTAAATTAACCCTAAGAGCACACCCAGTTGGGGTGAGATAGCGTTCATATTATTCATGATGTTGTTGGCACGCCAATGTGCTTGGGCTAGAAGGGTCTGGATCAAGAGAAGAGGGACCTGGCTCAATTTAAGTTTGGGAGTCATACTGTCTGCAGAAATATAAAATGTATGGTTAGTTACATTTCATTAACATAAAACCTGGCAGCCAATCATGTTGGCCAATACTGATATTGGTATCAGTGCTGATATTGGCACCAATACCGATATTAGTATTGGTATTGGTGCTGATACTGGGAATTTTCACGAGTACACGTACTGGTGAAAATGTCCCGATACCAGCACTTTTAATTTTTAAATTGAAGTGGCTGCCTTAGGTTCCATGCTTGCTGGGGCCCTTACGGCAGACTTATTGGGAACCATGTGGCACCTGTTTACAGCCCTTCTGCCATCCCACACACCTCCTCTTCCTGAGACCCTCCGCACCCCTCCTGAGACTCTCCACACCCCTCCTGAGACCCTCCACCCGAGACATCTGGCACCCTGGAGCAGAGCGGCAGCATAAAGTAAATAGCAAATTCATATACCATTTTTTTGCAAATGTATTGCTGGGTTTTGTAGTTTTCTATAGCTGATGGTGTTATTCTGCATTGCTGTATAATATATTGCTGGGATTTGTAGTCCTCTATAGCTGATGGTATTTTTCTGCATTGCTGTATAATGTATTGCTGGGATTTGTAATCCTCAATAGCTGATGGTATTATCCCAGCAATACATTATACAGTAATGCAAAATAAGAACTATTTTTCTGCACTGCTGTATACTGAATGAAAGGGGGTAAAGGTTCGCTTGATGTACTGTACATTTAGGTCACACTTGACTTTATTCAATAAAGAGAATGACAATATATAAGCTAATTATACTGTCTGTTCTTATCTAAAGAGGGGTTTCTGATTACTTAAATCTGTGCAAGAAGGTCAGTAGAGTTTTCCAACTGTATTAGTAAGTTCTGTTATATTTCTAGTATTTGGTGATAGGAGGTGGTGGCCCACTGGAGTTCCTCTAGTAGACCTTGCTTAAGGTTGTCACCTATTTCTTGGTTCTCCAATCAGCAGGGTTACCATGGGGGCCTCAGTTCCCTAAAAAAAATCCCAGCACCTTGCTTAAAAAAGAACTATGGGGTAACCTTTTTATCCCATAGTTCTCGTTAGTGTCACGGGAGGACATATACTAACGTCTTCCTGTGACCCAAAGCTCAGCTAATGCTCGCTATATACTGAGAACACCGCAGCTGGGACGGATCCAACAATGCTGTCAAGTTCCACCCAGCTGGCTGATTGACAGCGGGCTCTGCCTAACTAGAGGCAGAGGCAGCTATGTCTGCCCCCTTCCCAGTCCGTTCCTCCAGTCAGTGCCGGAGGTTCGGAGAGGGGAGGGGGGAATCCCTGCGGGGAGAGGTGACTGAGAGACACCGCTAACTGAAGGGAGACAATCGGGAAGTGAGCGAGCGATGGTATGTGTACGCTCACTTCCGATCTATAGAGCCAATGTGTGACAGTTTCATTGTCACACTTCGGCTCTAACTATGATTTTCACTCACCTCATAGTTCTCCTTTAAGTACTCCTCTAAAGAGCCCTCAGCCCTGATGCAAGCTTTGGGCTGACACTTGGATGCAGTGATGCATATATCAAAATACATTAATGGGTGGATGCCAAACTGGAGCATTCCTAGGCTACATTTGCACACAGAATGCCCTTGGTAACACCAACATCTGATGCTGAGCCTCTATGATTAAACAAAATGTAATCCAATAAATCAAAGGCGTCTGCTAGGGACAGCAGAGCTGGAGAAGAAAGAGGTAGATAATGCTGGATGTCTTCCAGCCAGGAAATAAAGGAAGCGTCTGTCTGACTTGCTGAAGCTTTTAATCTGTATTGTAAGAAGCTCACAGCGTACAGTAAAATTAAAGTAAGCATTTTTGTTACAGAAAGTGAGTGGAGTCCTGCTTTAGGGCTCATTCACACCATCTAGGTTCAGGCTGCGCTGGCTGTTTTTTCCAGGCCAGCCCAAATGCAAGACAAGGCTATTAGCCTTGTTATGGGTAGTGACAGTTCACACCACTGCATTCCAGTGGTGTGGAAAAAAAAAGTATGGCATGAAGCACTTATTAAGTGCGCAGCAGTGAGACAAGGGCACGGTGGTGAACCCATAGTGAAATAGTGACATTTCAATAAAGTTCTAAAAAAAAAAGCGTGATGCATCGAGTGTATCGGTGTTGTCCGGGCGCACAGACACCAGCAGCCGTGAGGTTAAGTGCTGCTGTGGACAATCCCTTAATAATTTTTTTGTTCTCTTTATCTGCAATCATGTTTTAGACTGCATGTGCTTTCTACCTTGAACAACGAGTGAGGTTACAATGAATGAATTCTTATTATCTGTGATTTGATTAGCATTTATTTGGTACGTAATCACTAGCTATTTAGTTTGCTGGGTTGATTCAACCATTGGTGTACCTTATTTTTAGCTGCTCTTGCTCTTGATCATACTATGATTCAGTGGATAAAAGCACATTATAATCATTACATTGTACAAATGAGTGTAACATTATGTAGACCTGAGCATTATTTCTGCATTAAAGATTAAGAAGATTCAGCTGTAGAACCAACTATACTATGTGGTACCATATAGGAAGATCATGATGTATTGATGTATCCTAATCTCTCAGAAGCAAGTGAGGGAAGCGGGGACATAGGATATCCCTGCCCCCTCACTATTCTACAGATTTGCCGCACCAGGATCGGAGGTAAGAGATGCGATGCAGAGGAGGGCCTAGACTAGAGAGATGTGACTGGAGAAGGGGGGGTGGGGGTGATAAGGGAC
>NW_017306821.1:461907-482637 GCF_000935625.1 Nanorana parkeri | reverse complement strand
TTTGTAGTCCTCTATTGCTGGTGGTATTCTCCATTGCGCTGTATAATGATTATACTGCGCAATGCAGATTACCACTGACCAGTTATAGAGGAACTACAAATCCCAGCAATAATACATTATACAGCGCAATGGACAATACCAGCAGCTATAGAGGAACAACAAATCCCAGCAATACATTATATAAAACGCAATGCAGAATACCAGCAGTTACAGAGGACTACAAATCCCAGCAATAATACATTATACAGGCTGGTTAATATATTATTAACGGGATTTGGTGTTCACCTGTAGCTGTGTTGTGCAGTGTGCTGCTTTTTTTTTTAAAAACAGGAAACTTTAAAACAGGTCCCCCTTACCTGTTTCTGAACCCTTGTAAGTCGCAGCGGCGGCTCTGCGGGCGTGTGTCCGGCCTGTGTGGTGGGCGCGGCGTATGCGGCGTCACCCGTGTATGGAGCCGTGAACAGGCAGGCGTGAGAGGCAAGCGGGAAATTTAAATGTTTGCCGACAAATCGACCATGAAAAACATTGACAACGTTTTCCATTGTCGATTTTAACAAACAACAAATCCCAGCAATAATATATTAACCAGCCTGTATAATGTATTATTGCTGGGATTTGGTGTTCCTCTATAGCTGCTGGTGTTCAGCATTGTGCCGCTGTATTATACAATGCACAATACAATACACAATACAATACACAATACAATACACAATATAATATACAATGCACAATACAATACACAATACAATATACAATGCACAATACAATACAAAATAATACAATACAATGCAGCATACCACATGCACTTTGTTACATTACATACCGCTCTATATCACTGTCTTCACCACCGCTCCCACTTCAGCCAGCTCCCGATCCCGATTCCCGATACGAGTCCGATGTGTCTGGTCTGGGGTGGGTGACCATGAGAGGGTGACCCGAAAACGCCTCCTCGCTCAAATCTGTGCACCGGGCAGCTCCCGAGTCCCTCAACAGGTCGCAGTTGCCTCCAGGATGACGCCGCACTGCCTGCTGGTGCTCTGCCTCCTGCAGCCCTCGCTCCTTCACATGCGGCTGAGCAGCCAGGGGAACCAGGGGCGGGGCCACTTACGTCACTCACTGACGTAGGACGTAGCCCAGAGGACGGCTCAGTGGCACTCTTCCGGCTTCCCCATAACGCTGCCCTGGGACAGTGAGACTGCACAGGTCAGCGCCGCTGCGGCCGGCGGGGACTCGTTCTTCAGATGCCGCCCGCAGCGGCAGCCTACACTGGTCTCGATCGGACGGCCGGACTTATACCGGCGACTGTCACTGCCCAGCAGAATTTTCCGCCCCTGTTCCCTGGCGCCCTCAGGCAAGTGCCCATGTTGCCTTGCGCTAGCGCTGGCCCTGCACACAGGAAACAGGTGAAGACAGAAGAGGTAAGGGTAAATAAATCATTAAAATAATTATTATTTGTAGCCTAATGTTGTATAACGTACTGTTGCAGCAATGCAAATTGGCACCTTTTATAGAGGACTACAAATTTCAACAGTACTTTATACAGAAATGCTATTGCTATATAAAGTATTGCTGGGATGTGTAGTCCCCTATAGCCTGTGCCATTCTGCATTGCTGTAAATATTAGGGATGCACCGATATAGCGGTCGCCAAAACATATCGGCCAAAAATTGCACTTTTGGCTAAATGCCGAAAGTGCAATTTTTCTGCCGATACAGCGGCTCATCCCTGCTTTCTTTACTCCCCGCTGGGCGCTGCTCTGTGTCCCAGCGAGGTGGAGAGAAAGTGTGACAGCCGGCCGAGCGCTGCGGGAGGAGAGCGCTGTGTTTGTGGGTTTTTTGGGGGGGGGGGGCAAAAAAAATCTTGTACCAGGGCCCTTTGTTCCTTAGGTCCGCCACTGGTGCAATCAATAGCAGAACACCCAGAATTATCCAAATGATACCAGGCTACAAATCAGACTGACTGATTACAGTGCTATCATTACCAAATTTAAGTGGCCACTTCACTTGAGACTGCCATGAGACAAATGTAGACAAGCCCTATAGAAGTCTATGGAGCTGTATAGCGGCTGCGCAGCCAGGAGAGAGAGGACTTGTAGTGTGGGATGTAGATAAACAATGAAGGCCACAGCAGTCCGATCTTGGTAAGTATACATCTGTGAAGGGGGAGGATGGGATCAATTAGCTCAGGGCAAAGGGGCAAAAATTATAAGTGCACTTTGTTTTAAAGTGTACAAATCCTTTATGGACATGATATTTAAGGGGAAAACTCTGTGGTGCCCCCATCCCTTGGTGCCCTGAGCACGTGCTTTTTTAAAATTAATGGGTAATCCAACCCTGGATATATATAGATATATTATACATACTGTATGTATTAATCAGTGATAGAGATATACAGCACAGTCAGTGGCAAAGGTATATCATAATGAATTTGTGTCCTCTGTCCAGTCTTTGTAATCAGCTTCATATGGCGAGTGGAGGTTAATTTTCACCTCAGCATGCACTGATCTGGAGAACATGCCGTCTGTATGTGTTTATGTGCTGAGAGCAGGAGACCATGTATAATGGCTGCAAAGACACCTTGTGTGATCAGCGAGAGACTTGATTGTCTCCGGCCACAAATATTAACCCACCATGGGCTGAAGTAAAATCACTGAAAGGGACATATATTCACTGATGGTAAGTGATTGCATGACAAAACTACTGTGTTTATGAAGACTTTTTTTTATTTTAGGTATTGACTTGCTAATTCTATTTTACCATTAAAACACATTAATTACAAAATGTTTTTTTTTCCAGGCAGATAAAATGAATGCCGCTTTGTATTTAAGATTATATCCTTATGGGCTTGTTCACATCAGAGGTGTTGGGGCACAGATAAGGTAATTTGCCTTGTTTTAAATGGGCACAGTTCACATCACCCCAATGCAGTGGTGTGCGCTAAAAAAAAGGTATGGCACGCCTTATTGTTTTCAGTGCATCGGGGTTCGACATGGTACGACCGCATCACACCACGCTGTGCCAAGGGAACTTCTCCACAATCTCCATCCATTTCCATGAAATGTCACTCGTGACATTTCATTGAAGTTCTACAAAATAAAAAGGTAAGCAGTGCTGGATTGATGCATTAGCACAGTACCTGTCATCCCACACCAGCACCCTTGTGGGCCCTCAATGTGAAAAGGAGAAGCAGCATAAGGAAACAGTCAGGTGTATTGCAGGGCAAGGAACATGCCAATAGCAGGAGAAGGCAGAGTGATAGAGATATGATCCCATCAGTCTGCTGCTTCTCCTTTCACTGTGCAGTCACAAGGGGTGGGGAGGAGACCTGCAGCAGAGAAAAGGTCTCCTCCCTTGCTAGGCAGGCCTAGCTGTGTAAATCTCAGAACTGGATGTACAGAAATACAATCCTTTGGCATGTAAAACAGCTATCCAATATGTATTTCATCTGTGTATTTAGCCGTTTGCCTGGAATTACGCTTTAAAGTAGATCTCTTTTGAAAATATGAAAAGTTTACAATTAAAGACATTTGTTTAAAAGTTTTAGAGAGAGTAGGGAATGGTTAAGACCCCATGTCAGTTTGTTTTTCTGTATCCCACTGGGGAGACTTATCTTCACTTCCTGTCCCAGATAAACAGCAGGAAATTAGAGGATACCTCCCATCTTAAAAAGCTGTCACTACACAGGCTTCTCCATTTGAAGATTTCCCCTTACCTCTTATTCCTGTATCAACTCAAAATGTTGGATTTTCCATCACTTTCTGTACAGGTGATAATAGTCACTAGGACCAAAAGTGAGAGTGGATCTGCCTAATGGTAACACAGCCAGCAATAAACACCTGACTGAGATTCTATCCCTTCCATGTTGTATCCAAAACTAAAAAAAAAAGTTTGGACTTTACTTAGCCTTTAACAAACGACTGGAATGCAGTATATAATATATACCTTCAGGTCCAACCTGACATTCTGATATCTCTGGCTGATCCAGAAGAGCTCAAAGAATCTCTGAGTTGATGTAAGCTCTCTTAGGCTGCCCTATTGTACTGGGGTAAGTTTGTCTTGAAGGGGGAGGACATACTGTTTTATAATAATTTGCAGAGTGTGTTACCTTTCTTTTCATTTCTATTTGGGTGTAATCATATGTGTACCCTTAAAAAAAATAGTGTTTATCTGTTTCTTCCTTGTTCGAAACTGACCATGCAAAACACGGTAGCAGATCCATGCTTGTGTGGTCAGTTTGTGTGCCAGGGAATATGCTTACATGGAAATATACTTAATGAATATGATAAATGTTGCCCTGTAAATTATGTGTAACTGTTGTGTGAAAATCCTTTGGAAATATACTGTGTCTCAAACAAAATGTTTGCTAATACTATTACTTTTTCATTACTGACATTAATTACAAATACTGTAAAGATAAACTTTGCCGGTCTGAGGGAAAATGAAAAGGATGACATCCAGAGGGGATGTCCACCTTGCCTAGGTGAGGACTGAGGAAGGGGGAGTGAGTATCACCATGATATCCAGAAGGGATGTCCACCTTGCCTAGGTGAGGAATGAGGAAGGGGGAGCTAGTATAACCATGACATCCAGAGGGGATGTTCACCTTGCCTAGATGAGGACTGAGGAAGGGGGAGCGAGTATCAGCATGATATCCAGAGGGGATGTCCACCTCGCCTAGGTGAGGAATGGGGAGAGAGTATCACCATGACATCCAGAGTGGATGTCCACCTCGCGTAGGTGAGAACTGAGGAAGGGGAAGTGAGTATCACCATGATATCCAGAGGTGATGTCCAACCGGCATAGGCGAGGAATGAGGAAGAGGGAGCGAGTATCACCATGACATCAAGAGGGGATGTCCACCTCGCCTAGGTGAGGAATAAGGAATGGGGAGCGAGCATCACCATAATATCCAGAGGGGACGTCTATCTCCCTAGGTAAGGAATGTGGAAAGCGAAGCAAGCATTACCAAAAATGTACTTGCTCCCCGGAAAAAAAAATCCATTTTGTAAAAGGCTGGGGGGAAGGAAGAGAATAATAGTGAAATAAATTCTTGGGTGAAGGTCTACATTATTTATAAATTGCTTGGCAGAATATACAGCACAATGCAGCAGGTGTTCAATAGTTCTGCTTAAAAGGCAGCTGTTTGGAAAATACTTTTATTACTATTACTATTATTTAAACCTGTACAAATAATGATAATAAAAACAACAAGGGAGAACCTGCTTTAGCTCAGGCAACATTTCCCATTGAATATGGTGAAGAAAAAATATACAGCTATATAGAACATATATTATCTATAGCAGATCTTCTATTTTCTTGCTTAAAATGCACTGGTGGCTCTTAAGTATTTTTGTTGTCCTTCTATAATGTCATTTTTCACTTTTCAGCACATTTGTGGTAAAAGATACAGAAGAGAGATATGCACTTCACATTGACTGTGAAATCAGCTCTTCATTCTCTACCTCGGAACCTGTTGAATAATCCATTACAAAAGGTTTTTTTTCCAAGAGTATAATGTCACAAAGACGTAAAGTGAGCTGAGAGTATAACACGGAAAGCTGTCACAGCCATGTCACCCCCACCCTCCTCAATCTCATATTCTCTCTCCGTCTCGCTGTTTGCTTCACTCTACTGCTCTTTCTCACACATACTGTATACTTTCCCTCGGTGTCCTTTTTACCTTTCTTTTTCTGTGCATCGGCTCTGGGCATGGCTTTTCCATTCTGTACAGGATGAGTAACAGTACCTCTTCCCCAGGCCAATGTGAAGGACTCTTGGGAACACGTGTCCTGGTGGCCACAGCATACTCTGTCTACTCAGTCTCTGGCACTTTGGCCAATGTTTTGGTAATTTATCTGGTCTGCTCTTTCAAGAAACTGAAGACGACCAGTAATGCCTTCATCGTGAATGGTTGTGTTTCAGATCTTCTTGTGTGTGCTTTCTGGATGCCTCAAGAAGCAATATTAATATCCACTGGTCGTCTGGAGAATCCCTCTTACAGGGTGTTCATGGAAGGGGTGTTTTTCCTGTGGATGACGGTGTCTCTCTTATCGCACTCCCTGATTGCATTGAACCGCTTTGTTCTCATCACCAAACTGCCAACGGTTTACCACACTGTGTATCAGAAGAGGAACACGGAGTGGATGATTGCCATGGCTTGGGTGTTGCCCCTTGCGTTCTTGCTTCCTTGGCTTTTTGGACAAAGATCTTATGAAGTTACTTTTCCTTGTCCTAAACTCAGACTTTATGTGTTTTGGGGTCAGGAGGTCCCAGTGTCCAGTTCCTACACGGCCATCCTTTCCACCGTCACAGTACTGAGCCAAACAATCATCCTTTTCCATTGCTACTTCCGCATTTTCAGAAAAGTGCAGGTCAGCCTGAAGCGGGTAAGTGTCCTCAATTTCCAGGTGGTCCACAACTTGCCCTATTCTTGCCCTCGTAAGGACAAACGTCTAGGACTGTACGTGCTAATTGTATGCTGTGTTTTCACCCTGACCACAGAGCCCTTTGCATGGTCAGTCCTTTATGGCCTATTCCAACCTTTACCCAGTGGGGTTGTGGTAGGCAGCTGGCTTCTGCTTTGTCTATTGTTTGTTCTTAACCCCTTCATCTATACTTGGAAGAACGAAGAGTTCCGGAGGTCATTCAGAGCAGTAGTTGGGGGCGAACTATGGAAAAGCTCTTCAAACAATGCTGATCCAGCAGTGCAGACAATATCGCAGAATGATCCATGAGTGGTGTGTCATCCATGGATTCTCTAGAGCACCACTTAATCCTTTGGGTTCGGAAGCAGCACAAAATCTTGGAAGCATCTGACTCAGAAATCGAAGCTTGTTCCTGTGTTGTTTCTGTTCTCTTCACGTTTGTATTGATGGTTACCATGGAAACATTCTGTATTCATCCAATCTCAGCTCCATGGGCCGGGGTAGGAGGCCGCTGTGGACTACACCGGTTGAAATTTTCACTGTATTATATGTACTATTCATTATTAATGCAGCTTTCTTTATGGGGATTTGTAGAAAAACAGATCATTTAAGTAAACAGACTGTGAAGTATTTTTATTTTGCCTAAACATTGAAAAGTTGGGTGCCACAATATGTGAGTAGTTTAAATTTTTTAATGCCATTGAGGGGAAAACAATCATACTGTGATCGTTACAGCAGTACACAGCATGAAAATAAAATCTGTTTGCAAATGATTTTCTTTTCTCTTGTTACGCAAATGAAATGTTTTTGCTAAAATGAACAGCTGAATGTTGTTGTTATTGCTCTAAAAGCCTGGATTACAGCAGACAACACAGGAAGCATTTGAATCCTGAGAGGGGGATCAATTAAATAAACATTAATTTGTCATTTAATGCCAACACCAATTTTACATTTCATAAATATGACATCACCCTTGGCCACTCATTATAGGAGATATGCCCACTGATTGAATCCTTCCACAGAAGGGTTATCAAGGATTTGGATGGATGCCGTGGCAGTGATGAAAGGGCTGTATGTGTGTGTTTCTTACGCACAGCGCATATTGTCCTGGGATTTAACATGGGATGGGACACGTTTTCAAAATTAGTTTGAGCTTCTTATACACACGTGGTTATATTGATGTGTAGTCATAGTGATGGTTGGCTATTACAATACATGAAGTGGAGTAATGTAAGTGCATCTAAACCCAAAAGCAAAAATGTAATATATAGTGCAGCTTACCAATTCTTAGCTGTGGTGGCTGCTTTAGTTTTCTTTCTATGCTGTTTTTCCTTTCTTTTCACTTGGTGATCCGATCAGCAAGTCTGCTATTTTTCAACTTCCTTTAACAGGCCAAGCTGTCCAGAAAAATTGGCAGATAGTAGGTTCAGACAAGCCATTTAACACTGTTATACAACTGTTAAAAAAGGGGGCTTTTAATGGTTAGCTTTTATTCATTTATGCAAAACCTTTATCCCAAAAGGAATTTAATTTTTTTAAACATTTGTTAGTCAATCTGCAACCACTGCAACCCTGGTAGTTCTCATGAAAATGCCAAGTATCTGACCGGTACTCAAAAAGTATCTGTACATCCCTAATTATAATGCATTGCTGGAACACCCCAGAACGCAGTGAGCTGGACGGGTTGCAATCCAGTGTGTTCCAGCACTAAATCGGCCGGAACACACTAGAGCTGGTGTGAACTAGCCCTGAAAAAAAAAAAAAAAACCTTTTCATTTAAAAGAAAAAAAAAAAAAAGGTATCAAAATCATGTTTTTATTGGGCGGGGAGGGGGGGGCGCCTTCATGGTTTCTTGCACCGGGGCCCTGGGGTTTCTAGTTACTCCTCTGGTCAAGTCCATCTAAATCTACTAGTGCATCTAACACTACCCACCCCACAGGATGATAGTGCTGCTGTCCAAGGATGGCCCTGTTGCTCCTCCATAGAGTGGAGCCACCCTGAGACAGGAAATGTGTTACTAGTCAGAACACCAGGTGAAAATAAAGGAATAAAGTCTAACAAAGCAAACTAATGAAGCCACCACATTGGAACTGGCAAGCTGCAATGTATTAAATATTTGTTATTGGGTTTAGATACTCTTAAAATTTGATATAAAGGGATCATACCTTCAGGTTTTTAATGTTCCAAGGTACATTTCCTGTGCCATGCAGAATAGTGATATCTATGATATCTGAAGATGGCTTTTCATTGAATCTATTGGGATCATATCTAACCATTAAAAAGTTTGACCGTTACTGTATTGTTTAGGAAACATACAACCTTCACTTTTTAAAGTTTCCAATATCTACCTCATTATCAAGAGCAGGTAATGGCATTAACTGACATTTAAATATATACAATGCCGATTATGCTTTTCTTTTAAAGTTTTACCAATTTGCATAAAACTGCCTTGAGAGGATGGTGGTGCTTCTTGATTTCAGTAGAAGAAACTGACTGACAGCTTTACTTTGCTGGAAGGCTCCGTGGACTGGCTGATTAGACTTGGTGAATAGTGATACCCCAGCACCTCTGATAACAGGTCTGTAGATATGGAGGGAAGGTGATACAGTAAGACGGGATACATTAACATGCTAGAGGGCTGTTAGATTATCAAATAATAATGGGAGCATACATTAAACAAAATTGAATTTTTGCATATTTTCTTTATTTCAGCTTTTATTGAATATCTATACAACCATTCCACCTTCCCTTTTATTCCCAGCATTAAAACACATCAACATATTTTTTTTATTTTATAGTTTGGTATATGTTGCTCTCTTAATGAATACGATCTGGTTCACCTGCATAACAGGCACATATAATCTTTGACTGTTAAGGACCTAAACACATAAGATAGACAGTATACTCTAAAGTGAACCTCTGCTTTGTTAATGCTTATGTTTATTTACTGTTCTATTGTCAGATTCAAAGAGAGAAAACCATGCATAAGCTTCAAGTCATGATGCTTATTTAGAAGGTTACTTGTTGTTTCCTGCCATATATTTATGAAGGAAGGGGTCAATGTCAGTTGTCCAAATGGAATTATGTGTAACACCCAGTTTGCCATCCACTGTACAGAGGGTTGGTACATTGTTTTCCACCATGAACAAATCGGCATGGTTGTACTTAATCATGGGCATATTGGTACTCATTTTTTGCCTTATTTTTTGGCCTAACCAAAAATTGTATGTGATTTGGCACTGGTGATTTTACTATGTAATATTTCCTCTCATAATTATTAAAACAAAAAAAAATAGTTTATCATACCCAAATAATAATGAAGTTACTAACCCTTATGCTCAAATAACCAGAAAAACTAACTTAACACTAAACCTAACACTTAAGGAGACACTCACTTTGCCCATTCAAGGAAAAGGAGCATTGTCTTCGTACAGTTCCTCCCTCTATTGATCATCAGCTCTCTAGCAATCCCCCACCTCTTCTTCCTCCTTAGAAGCTAGTGCAAAAGTATAGCCAATCCCAGGGCCCCAATACTGTCACATGATGGCAGTGGCGTAACCAGAGTTATGGGCGCCCGGGGCAGAACATTTTTTTCGCCCCCCCCCATATTATATAAACATCCACTAGAACTGTACCCCCCACCCCCACACATATATATCAGCTAAGGAACTACAAGTCCAAGCATGCCATCATTGTCCCTGTACACCCCCCCCCCACACACACATATCACCCAGGGAACGGCAATATCTGGTTGTTGTACAGGGGCAATGAGGGCATGCTGGGATTTGTAGTTCCCTAGCTGATATCTGATGAAGCTGTATTCCACCTGAAAGTACTACAATGTCATTAAAGAACTAAGAAAAAAACATAAAATAAAACTTAATTCGCTTCTCAGTGGCTCCCTCTCTCTGACACGATCACCCGGCTCTGTCATCGGGCGGCCGCTCGCTCTTCTGAGGCCACTGATTGGGGAGCCGCGTCTGACTGATCCAGCCAGCCCAGATCGCCGCTATGCGATCCGGGATGGCTGGATCAGGCAGACGCGCCCTCCAATCAGGCACTGTAGAGGGCCGCTCGCAGTGGCCTTGGAGGAGCGAGCGGCCGCCCGATGACAGCCGGGTGAATGTGGCAGAGAGAGGGAGCTCAGCGCTCATCCTGCCCTAATTCAGGCTATAAAGTACAGCTTTTTATAGACTCACTACTTATTGTTCCTCAAGCCCTGAGGAAGGGGGAGTCTAATTCCCCCAAAATGCGTTGGCTGTATCTGACATTTACATTCAAATAAACAAAATAAATGAACCTTCAAGTGAGAGTCCTAACCACATATCCAGGATTAGATCTTCTGTTGAGCAATCCAGCATTGCGATCAAAGAGGCAGTAGCCTTGGGTCATAATCAGTTCCATATACTACACACCTACTGTTATCACAGGTTACTTTCTTCAAGGAGCACATCCCACATTTTGTCATATTTATATCAAAACCAATTTCTACTCCTACTGGTCCAGCACTAACACATATATATCATTTCATATAATAGGGAGGGAAGACATAATTGCTTCCTCTATGTTCTTACAACAGGTACTTTGGTGGCAGCTGGAATGGAAGAAGAAAAGGTCGGATATTGCAGGAGAGGAAAGTGTTAGTGAATCAGAGTGGTGGCTTTACATACATACTGTCACTTTGCTCTCAATGGGCAAAGTGTCAGTGTCTCTTTAACCTAAACCTACACCCTAAAACTAAATCTAAACATGAACATAATCCCAAATCTAAATAGAAACTTGATCCAAACCACTGAATTTATCTCCATAATTAAACTTTGAGGTGTCCATGCTGTAACTGCACAGTCTATTCCACTCATTTTGTTTCTGGAACACATCTGTTGGTGATGCTGGAACACCATACTTGCTACCTCTCACACACAAAAAAGTTTGCTGTTGTAAAATTGTCAGTAATAAGAGGCTCTGGTTAAAGTTTTCCAACCAGACCAAACCCTGTCCTGGAAGTTTGAATGTGACTTGTGATCTAGGAGAGAAAGCCACACAGCACATACCTCACAAAGAACACTCCACCCCACATACTTCTACTGATCCTCTATGGAGCTTTGTGTGTGCTTAATCTGCAGGGGAGTTAAACAGAACTCAGATTAAGTAATTAACAATTTACGACTCTAGTACAGTTTGTGATGTTTACCGTAAAGCCTTAGCAGTACACTGAATTATTTTAGTTGTTCCCTGATATTGCAATTAACCTCAGCATCACTCCTAAAACTAACTTTAAAACTCCAGCTAGACCCAACATCCAATGTCAAGGTCAGACATATTATTTTCATAATGACGATCAAGAAGACATATACAGTAGTAAACTGGCAAGAAATCCACTATTGTTAACTCAAACAAATCGTTGCATTCACATATCAGCAACAAAGATGTTGACACTGAAATACAACGTACCAAATTGTCACCTACACAGGAATGCCACTTATCTAGGGAGAAGCCACATATTGTATGATACATTTCATTTCATGCAAGAGACCTTGTGGAGTGCTGAGCATATCCAGCACCAGAAAACAGACAGCGGTAAATAAAGCAGTTATTCACTTTTCAGATTTATAACTTGTGGTGTTTTGTTTGGCGTTAACAGTTAAAACAAACATAGTACAAAATAACAATACTTCGCATTGGTTGCAAAAAATGTTTTTAAATGGCTGTGACTAATTAATTAATGTTTTACAAAAGTAGCAGGGGCTCATTACAATGACCTGCACCCTGGACCCACCTATATCTGAAAGCAGCTCTGCTCTAGCCCAGCCTCTGCCCACCCTCATGAGCATTGGGAAAGCTCCAGCACTTATTTTGCTAGTAGTGTCTGCATATTGCTGCACTGAAATCGCTACCTAAACCAGCATTTCTCAACTTTTTTTAATCAGGTCACCATTTAAAAGCATACAAAATCCCGAGGCACCCCAATCTAAAATGGAAAAAACGATGTGTGGCCCTTTCAAAATCCATACCAGACCCTTATCCCAGAAAGGGGTCTGGTAGGGATTTTAAGGGAGGACCCCATGCAAAAACACACTTCAGAGCCCTCCTTAACACCAGAGCCCCTCTTTTAACATCAGAGTTCCCCTTTACATCAGGGGCCCCCCTTTACATTAAGATCCCCCTTCACATCAGGAGCTCTCTCTTTTCACATCAGAGTATCCTCTCTCACACACAGGAGCTCTCTTCCCATTAGAGCCCACTTCTTTCACATCAGAAGCCTGCCATCGAAAGGCATGATACTGAGGCACCCCTGAGGATGTCAGAAGGCATCCCAGGGTTCCACAGCACACTGGTTGAGAAACTTTCTTTAATGGTGAGGACTATAAAATATTTGTTTTCAATATTTTTATTTTACACATAAATATACATTTTTGTATTCTCATTTCCATCCAGCAGGTGGAGCGCTAAGTTTATTTTTACATGATGTCCACGCTGCGCTTATTTGCTATACTTAAAGAAAAAACCTGTGGTTTAGTAATCCTGTCTCTGTAGTACACTTTTATTTGTAAAACAAAGATCATTTATAAAACAAGGTTCTGGAACATTTTCTTCTTTGGAGACCTGTATTTTAGATTTGTCCGTGCATTTTAAGGATGATAATCCTGCATCCAGGGAAAATCATTCTTCCTTAACTGAAGGTAACTGGTGGATTACATCTGAATAGTCGTGAACAGCTGCAGCTTGTCATTGCATTTCATAGGCTGAAGGGCAGCAGCTATTCGCATGCACATAACCGACTAATTCTTGGCGCTGGAATTTGCAGCGTAGCCCTAATCACAAGTGTGAATGGGACCTTAGTTTGGATAGATAAATGTTCCTTTTTTCTATTTATTATTTTAAAACCCCATCATTGGGCAAAGAATAAACGTATCCTTGCAGTGAGGCTACCCCCGCACTGCAAGGGTTAAGTGCTCATTTATTTTTTCAGCGCTCTTTTCTTCTCCTCCTTTCTAGACGTTGGACTGTCCCTCAGCATCCTCATGTCAGGTCAATGGACCCGCATATGACATGATGACATCAGCGGTCCTTAGGCTGCCACAGCAAAGGGGAGAAGAGGCTGTGGGGACAGGTCTAGCCGCCTGGACGGAGATGGTGGGAGCGGGAATCAGGTAAGTAAAATAGCTTTAATAGTGTCCCCTAGACATAAACAAGCACTTAACCCTTGCAGGGGGTAAGCCACACTGCCAGGGTAAGTTTTCTGTTTGCCTGGTGATGGGCTTTAAACTGGAAGCTGTTTAGTGTTAACCTGTTCCAGTCACATGAAGTATGGGGGAATGAATGGGGGGTTCACACCAGTCCTGTTGGGTTCCAAAGGGCAGGGTTGCTCAAAGCAGTTCCAACACAAAGACAAGAAAATAAATCTTGCTTTGTGTAGGGCCTGCTCATACCAACTTTCTATTATGGGGGTGATAACTGTCTCCCAATTGTGTTTGTGTTTTTTTAATCCCCTTTAAAAGCACCCCGATGGAGACTAAAAGTGGCCATGCCAACATTGCACAGGCACACTGTAGACAAGATGTGACAGAAAGAGGCTTGACGTGATCAGCAAAACTGAGGTGCAAAAATTGAAAAGGCGGACACAGTATTTATGAATAAAACATAAAAATGTGGCATTTGGTTATGTGATTTACAATAAAGAAGAAGCATCAGGAGTTAACATGGACATATGCTACACAGTAACCACTGAACTATTTACTACTATAATGACTTTGGCTTATCAGTATTACCAATCCATAATATCAATCAATAATAATTAACCAATCATAACATTGCAAGTCTATATCCTCCCATGCTGTAATCAGTTGAGCCAATTTTGAGATAAAGAATGCAGCATAGGAACAAGTATACAGAAGAAATGACTCCAGATCATTTTTTTAGCCTTCTTAAATTAAATTTGTAAAAAAAAAAGTTGGGTGTCTGAGTTGAAGTGTTGGTATAATTAGCCAAACAGTGGAAAGTTCTGGCAACAATTTCCAATGGTAAAAGAGTGTTGGCCTAGTGGCGTAACAATCACCAGGCGATCGCCATGCGGCCTGGCCATGGCATCCCCGAACGTGCAAGAGGAAGAGGAGGCGGGGCCTCCAGCGACCGTGCAGGAGAAGGAGGCTGACAGCGGATTGGATCAGATAAATAACTAAATGAGTCAAAGGAGTGACTCATATTGACCCCCTGTCCCCACTGGTTCATAAGCGCTGCATGGAGTCTCAATTAGAAAAAGATGGTCTGAAGTCAAGCAGCTTCTGCAGTGCTCTCATTATAGAAAACTCTTGGACAGAAGTGTATTGTATGTACCCTGCATTGTGTTTATTTGTAAAATATGAATTTTAGATTTAAAAACATAAAACATACATTTAGAGAATAACACGGATTCAAAACCATAGATTGTTTTATAGATTACAAAATACATCTGAGCATGCTAGGTGCCTGATATTCTTTGGCTTCAATACTTGAGTTGCTGACCTGGAACAAGCATGAAGATTAGAAAGTCAAAGTGAAGTCAGAAGCTTTGATCTGTATAGCAGGTAGGCCGGCGACTAGCTTTTATGAAAGAGGAGAATTCGGCAAAGGCAGGCTGTATATTCTCTCTGTAATACATTATAATGTAAGCACTCAAGCAGAATTGAAGCGCTGTCCTTTCATTAGTTGTGTTTGATGAACATTTATGCTGGCAGGTCAAACACTACAATAGGTAACCTTTGATTGCACTTCTCATGATGACATTAGGGAAGAGAGTAAATTAAAAGTTACCAGTATTCCCTGTGGTCTCCCTGCAGCTGATCTTTTCCCATTACTAACTTACCATGTCTTGTTCTGCATTATGTCTCCTTGTGGAGAAGGTCATCTTGCATGGAGAAAAAGTCAGCATGAAGAAAGTGAGCAGCACATTAGCGACATCACCAAATCTCACTCCAAATCTCCTAAAAATAGCAGTCAGAAGCAGCAGTGCCTTGGATCTCATACTGCAGATATACAGTTACAAAACTGATGCTAAAGCAGTGCTTAGGTACCTTCACACACCAGGAAATGCACTGCTATTTTCCAGAAGGAATTTAAGACAAAATATAAATTTCTAGGGTAGGGTATTACTTAGCCACAATTAACACTTCTAGAAGTTACCTATTTCATAGCAAAATTTCATAGCAAATCTTCACTTTCCGGGGGTTATTCATAAAGCTGCCGTAGGCAGCCAAGTGAATAACCCAGCCAAAGGGAAGTGAGCCGAACTACATTCGGCTATTCACTCCGGCTCAGTACGGCTGATTTCAGCCGTACATCGGCTGCCTTCGGCTGCACTTAGGTCAGCTGAACATGCTCTGCATGTGCAGAAGGACTTCCACTCAGCCGATCTAACATCTGGATCGGCTGAGCATAGGGGCCAAACGGCAGTGAGTGAATAGCCGAATGCCGGCGAGCAGCATTCGGCTCGGCTATTCTGCTCAGTATCTCTGTGGTACTGAGCAGAATAGAAAATAGTGAAAAAAGTAGAAGAAAAAAGTTGAGAAAATATTTTAAAAAATGTAAATAAATATTAAATGTAAAAAAATAAATAAAGATTTTTTTTTTAAAAATGGATGGAGCTAGCAGTGACAGCTAGCTTTGCCCAACTGTTTCCTATTGGCCACCACCTGCTAGAGTCTTCTAGCAGGTCTCGGCCAATGAATAACAACTGGGCAGAACCGGCTGTGATGTCACGGCCAGCACCGCCCAGTTGCTATTGTTTAATGACAGATCAGCATCCCCAGGTCATTTGGGGATGCTGATCTGTTATTACAACTGGGTCGAGCCGAAGCATATACCTTCGGCTCGGCTGAGCCGCTCGGCCGCCTTCAGCGGCTGTACGGGCTATAGTGAATAGCCTGTGCAGCAGCCGTTTGGTTCGACTGAAGAGAGCCACTGGACCCTTTGGCTCCTCTGTGAATAACACCCTCAGAGTTTATTTTATTGTAAATGTGTTTAAACATTTTTAAAATATATCCATTATTTAATAATTCCAGTATATTTATTTTGATTTAATCATGAACATATTCCTGTAGCATGGTGCATGCATTTGAGAAAATTATGATCTATGCTGGAAAACATAGTTTATGGCTGTACTTGCATTGACATATCCTACTGAGCCTTCACAACAGACAGAATGAGTATAGGATACCATGACAGCAGTCAGATTCTTATTGTAGAGATGTCTGTGTGCTTTGTATAGGAGAGAGAAGGCATAAGAGTATGGGCTGTCAAGTTATGAAAGTATTTTTATTTCATCCATATGCTTTGTATTCATGGCAGAAGATAAAAATCTATATTTCATCAAACCTGAATAAGAAACTTCAGGTACCGTAGCATGTAAACCCAGTCAATTAACTACTGATCCCTTGCAGTCAGATTAGAGCATGCTTATTACATAAACTCCTACATGGGTCTGCATTGTATTGTCACATGATTCTGTGCTGTGCAACCCCCTTCTCATGCTTCAATGTGCATGGACAAGGCTGCAGTGTGTTCAGAAAAGGGGAGGTCAGAGGACTGTGCAACAATATTTTTTTCTAACTCATATCTAATATCTTTTTGCTTGCAGAAGTAAAAACAAAAACAAAAAATAAAACATAATTCTTGGTAGAGGGAGCATGTGATCTACTCACTTTCCTAACATGTGACAGAGATAGGACTTGGCATTTTAACGCTGAGGAACCAACACAATCACATGGAGGTGAGGTAAAAGTGCTTGTGGCTAATGTCTTTTTCCCCTGTCTTACACATATATTGGAAGATTGAGGATGCCCCTGGGACCAGGCTGTCACACAGAGAGTGAAGCACTGCTGATTACACTGGGAAAGCCTTTCTCCCAGTGTTATCTGCAGGATCTACAGTAGCTGTCAGTTTAACAGCCAGGTCCTACAGGGTGCATGGAATAGCTAGGGCAATGTACAGCCAGTTTTTTTTTCAATTTACACATATGTAGGGCTGAAACCACTCCCTGTTCATTTGACATCTGTTCCGCTGCACTCTGAAATAGGAGCTCTGTCAATGTTCCTGATGCAGAGCGGGACCAGGCTGTCACACTGACAGTGGAGCTCTGCTGATTACACTGGGAGAGCGGTCACTTGACAGTCGGGTCCTACAAGGTGCAAGAAACAGCTAGGCAATGTACAGGCAGTAGAGGCGTCTGACTCAGCTGTGCTTCCTCCAGCACAGCACCCGATGCGGGAGCTTCTACTGCCGCTGCCTCAGCCCTGCCCTATTTCTAAATATATTAATGATGGTGCAAAATGGTCTGCTTCAGTTTCTTTGCCTCCAACTTCAACAAGTGTGTCCTTGACCTTTGGTCTTCAACTGGTACATATAGGTAGAGACAGCAGACAATTGGTTAAGGGGTGGAAGAAATAGATCTGGTTCTGTTGGAAGCAAGCAGGTGGAAAGGGAACTATAAAAGGAGATCTTGCTGCTGGAGTATTCACTGCATATAAAAAGCCCTCTAGACACTTTATGTCCCTCAGGGGACAAGCATGTATTATATGAAATCCTTTTTGTTAGGGTTGTGTACATTTATTGAAAATGAGAAGAATGCTTACAGAGAAATACTTCAGTAGGCGGAAAGAAAGAATGGTGAAATCAGAGTTTTCTTATATTGCCTGTAAATGCGGCATGGCTCACAGCTTTTATTTAATAAGGATGAATCGTAAGGTTTGTGTGCTCTGCATACATAAGAATGTCTGGCAAAGACGTGTGTACTGCAAGGGCCTCCTCTCATCTCACCGTGTGTACAAAGTGTTCTGTTTCATGCTAGAGAGATTCTAAGCAATACAGTGAGGGGGCTGCTGAGCGAAATCCAGACAATCGATGTGTTTACAGCTGGCTTGTAACTGCTGGCAAGCCCTGCTCCTGGTCATGACAGTCACAGAAGAAGGCTTTATCATTTCTGACTGGTTCAAAGGAGCATGCAATTGTGCAACAGGACAATTGCACTGTCTTGTAGCTATGAGTTCATTCCTTAAAGGTTAACTCTAGCCAAACAGCTAAATACACAGATTAAATACATATATGGGAGCTACTTTACCTGCCAAGCGGTTTGGATATCTGTCTATCCTTTCCAGAGATTTACACAGCTCAGCCTTGTCTGGCATAGCAGGTGACCTGATTGTTTTCCAGCCTATGATTGGACAGTGAAAGTAGAAGCAGCAGTTTGATGAGCTCATTTCCCTGTCACTCTATTCTCCTTTCAGCATGCACCTTGACTGCAGCACATCTGATTGGCTCCTAGTGCTGCTTCTCCCTCTCCTAATCTGAACTCTGCTGTACAGTGACTGCTAGAGGCTAATATCAAGCCAACTTCAGACACTTATATTGCATTAAAAAAATCAATTAAATGATGTATAAATTAATACAAAGTGCCATTAATGTGTGTCTTATATCTGCCTGGTGTTCAGCTTTATATATCAGTAAATTGTCTTTTAGCCCTGCTCGATTAAGTCACATGATTGGAAACGCAATAAAAACCATCAAAGCCACTTCATAAAATGAGTTTACAAATATCATATTTGCTGTGAATGAGCAGTTACTGAATGACCCGAGGAATGATGCACATACAGAAATCAGTGGCATTTGGCACATGTATTCTTTACTGTTTAGTAAAAGCCATGCAATGTGAATGAGGCCTTAGACAGGTATATGAAAATAAAACCTGCATGAGAAAAATACAGAGACTGCCACTGCTGACCTTCTTCTGAAAATGCTAGTTGCTTGGCATTTTTGCTGACTCCCTGGCCAGAATCTGGCTGCGTCATTGATTTAGAGCAAGTATGCTGATTAGGAGAATAGGATAAACATCACATGTACTTATCAGCAACCTTATTTCAGGTCAGGTCAGAGGCTCAAGATACTGAAGCATACATATCAGTATGATAGGCAAGCAACTAGCATTTTTAGAAGAAGAGGTCAGCAATGGCTGCTTCCATGTCTGACTCATATCAGGTTTCCTTTACGGCATGAGTGATACCAAGCATTCAGATTCATTGAAAAGGAAAGGTTTGTCAAATGTATTTCCAACAAAAATGTTTTGATTTCAAAATATATTCTATGAATTAATTTCCCTGCAAGTGTAAAAATGTGGCCACACTTCTCTAAGACCAACATCACTAATCTTATACACCAGGGATGTATCTAAAATCTGCACTAGTAACTGAGTCTCGGCATGTGCAGTCTATTGGTGTTAAGGTATTAAAGGAAATGTGTAGTGGTATTGCAGTATTTTCTTTATTTATAATAATTACGACAGGCTCAGCTGGTATTGATAGCATGCACAAGACAGGGACACCCAGAAACAGTCCGAGCAGGTTTGTCCTGTACTTTTATTTAGCCCAGCATTAAACAAACATAGTTTTTGATGTAGGAGGCCTTTGCAGAGCAAGCCCATAGCATAAAACAAACAAAACATCTCCTTGTATGCACTACTAACTAAACTCATGTACTTTCCTGACCAGCAGGGAGCCTCCTAATGGGTTCCAGGTAGCACTTATACTGTACCTTTTAAGTGTTCTGCCAGCACTCAGCCTTTTTACCCAGCAGCACTCTTTAAAAGCAGAGAGAACCAGTCAGCTTGCATATATAAAGGCCTGTGGACAGCTGTTTTTTTCCACATCAGCCATAAACTCTGGAGTCCCTCACTATGTGTATTTGAGAAACCTGGGTGACACATAACATACCATCCAAAATCCTGCCAACCAGTACCTAGCATACCTTCCCCTTTTGACCAGACCTGTGGGAAGGAGCACATTTTGCTTGCATAAAGTGAATGGGTTACAGTCCATCAGCATTACCTTGCTTGGTCTCTGGCCTGTGTTCTACATTAAACCATCTTGTGACCCTTGCATTGTGCCCTTTGTTCCAAGCCATCCACTGCAGAGAAGATCGCAAAGAGAATGGGAAAGCAGTGAGTATCAGTCAACTTGACTATATAAAGGCTGGAGGACACCTGAGACTAGTAATGAAATCTGGCCAGGTAAGACGGGGACTTAGGAATGGAGGCTTTATCCCAAGCTCTACCACTAACTTGAATTGGTGGTAGCTGCCCCATGTAAAGGCCACATTAGGGATTCCTGCTGCAGAAATCCCTAATCACACCTAAACTTTCAGGTGTGAATGTGCTCTCCTCGTTCCGTGCCCCCCCCACAAAATAACATGCTCGCCCCTGGTCCCTGCCCCCCCCACAAAATAACATGCTCGCCCCTGGTCCCCGTCCCCACACAAAATAATATGCTCCCCTCTGTCCCCCC
>NW_017306821.1:421215-461705 GCF_000935625.1 Nanorana parkeri | reverse complement strand
CACATAAAATTAGTTGCTCCCCCCTGTTCCCCCCCACACATAAAACAATATACTCCCTCCCACTGCACACACACAAATATAGAACAAATAGCCCCCTCGCCTGCTTACGTTTTTGCAGGGAGCAGGCGAGGAGACACATCATTCCCTGGTGATCCAGTGGTGATTAGTAAGGTCTGGTGCCGGAAATGAGCACACAGCCAGCAGCAGCAGCAATGTGGCCTGCATCTGACAGAGATACAAACCGTGTAACTGCTCATGCAAGTCAGGTATGCGGTCAGTGATCGTTTACCTGACTTGTCAGCTGGCTGCGGGCCACATAGTACCGGTACTTTGAGACCCTTGGTCTATAGTTTTTCCAAAAGGTATTACCTCTGTGACTCTAGTTTTCACTATATGACCAGACACACTCCATTTCCATTATTGAATAGTTTCTCTCTAGAACTTCAGAGGCATTGCTTTGTACAAGAAATTCTTGACTGAAGTTGGGGGGGTTAACACTGGTCCCTGGTATCTTGAGAAGCTCTCTCAGTCTTATAAACCATTTCCCCGTAGTGGACTTGCTCCCTTTGGTGATATCAGTTAGACTGAGACTGATAAAAGTTAGGCACAAACCTATGGTAGTATCAATTTTTTATTGTTTTTAATTGTTTAGCCATGTCCATTAGAGGTTTTATGACCCCCCCTCCTTCCTGCCCAATACTGTAGCCATGGCACCAGGCTTCTTTCAGACATCTTTTTTTATTAGCTGTCAGCAAATATAATCTAAACCTGACTGGACCTTCTGTAGGTGGGAATCCTGGTCAAGACTAAAAAACACAACCTCATTCAGATATGCTCAAGCATATGCTTTGTGGGGCTTAATGTGACACTAAACTCAGGAGCTGAATCTTAAACATGCATTCATGAAACTGGACTATTAACAAATTGCATTGTGAAGATATAACTCCTGAGTTTAGTGTCACTTTAAGAATGTGGTCTGTCATGCTTTGGAAGAAGGTCAGGGCCTTATGAAAGCTGAAGCCTCTTTACCCATTTGATAAAAAGGAACAGTGTTACCTGATGTTTTTTCAGAAGTACAGGTCAGCAATGTCAGCCTCCATACTTCCTAACCATGGATTTCCTTAAGCCCTTACACTGCCAGAGTGTTTTGTGCACACATGTTATAATCCACATTTTAGGCCTAAAAATGGCTTAAACACCAAGAGTTATATATTTCCTTAAAGCAGATACCCTGTAGAATAAAATGGTGGCATTTGCAAATGTTTATGTTGCATGATATTAGCGCAACTTTTTATCAAACTCAAAATTTCAGGAAATACAGAAGCCTGTTTTATAATGGCAGGAGAGGAGAAAGTGGGCGGAGTTATCAGAGGATGTGTAATTTAAACAGTGGGAAAGCTCATTAAGGTGGCAGTGTATCTGGGGAATGGGTGGAATTCAACAGGGGTTGTGTTCAATGTATCTGGGGAGTGGGTGCAGCTCAACAAGGGATGTGTTCAGTGTATCTGGGGAATGGGTGGAGTTCAGCAGGGGGGGTGTTTAGTGTATCTGGGTAGTGGGTGGAGTTCAGCAAGGGGTGAGTTCAGTGTATCTGGGAAGTCGGTGAAGTTCAGCAAGGGGTAAGTTCAGTGTATCTGGGAAGTCGGTGAAGTTCAGCAGGGGGTGTATTTAGTGCAACTGTGGAGTGAGTGGAGCTATGCACGGGGTGTGTATTTGGAGCACTGTGAAGGCTGGGAGCTCATTAAAGTGGGTGGAGTCTAGTAATGGACGTGTGCATTGGACTTCCTGGAAGGTTGTATGAATGCAGAGGACAAAGGGACTAAGTGAGTAAAGAGAGCTGGACTGAGATCTGAAACCCTAACACTAGTCTAGTTTTACTCACTTTCCCAGCCATGTCAGCTCACCCCAAAATCCAGGAAGTCATCCTGGTTTTTATACCACCTTAAAGCATATTTCCACCTTTGCATTGGTATATAAAAAAAAAAACATTTGCCAGCAATGTACACTGAGTTTACATGAAGCAGGCATATGCCGTTGCTGTACATGAACACAGAAACTTACTTTTTTGTAAGCTTTCATCTTCATATCCTCATGGAAATGGCCATCTCTGTGCTCTGCAAGCAATCTGTTTTGGTTAAACTGAGCTGTCTCTCCCCCCATTCATTAGAAGTCATAGTGGCAACTTCCCCGACAGTGTATTGTGTTTAAAGGCTGTTTCAGTTCACTGGAAAGTGAACTGACTAGGAGAATTTTTCCAAATCAGCTATTTTGGCCTAGATTGTTCACGTCTCCTGCCTTCTCCAAACCATTCACCCTTTTGTGAATAACCCTGTAAGTATTGTTACAGGGGAAGTACACAGGAATGACCTCATCAGCACCCTGCTGCAGCTTGGCCAATCAGCAGGCTGTAGGTATGCCCTCCCCCAGTCGTGTCGTTTACCGATTAACAAGGACAAGTATTTATAGGTGTGGCCAATAGCAGCTAATCATGGGTTCACTTTAGCTACAACTCACAGAGATAAGTAGGGAGAATACATATCAAAATAAATCTAGCCAGGATTTAAACTCCTATTATGCATAGAATCTCGTTTATACGTATTCCCCTTTAACTTGGACATAATCCTGTTAATAAATAGAATAAATGAAATTACAAATCTAAATCAAATGCATGAATTATTTAATAAACATGATGGAGCAAAAACCTTATCATCGAAAACATATTATCCCACTAAACTGCTTTATATTTATATCATCGTGATTTTTTATCCACATAGCTAATTGACTACAGTATTTGTAAACCATACAGCTGTCTGTCACTTCTTAGCTCTGCCTTGTATCATTCCATTAGGTTCTGGTAGACACTTGCAATTTATACTTTGTATCCAATAAATCTTAGCACAGTTGTAATTTCTCCAGCCTTGAGACGTTGGTTCACATTAGAAATGGAACAGTTTTATATCAAAGCATTCTGGCAAGGATCTGTGTTGTATGTAACAAGACTTTCAGAGGTAAGTGTTAACAACACAACCACACATGATGTTATCTTCAGTACATACATGTGGATGCCACACAAATCTCATATCTGCATCCACTGCATCATTTGTGTTCCATACACATTTTGTTTTTATCAATTCAGCTGCACATACAGTATATTCTCCAGCTCCACATGTGTCTCATTTCATGGTTCAGAGTCAAGAGCCCCTAAACAGCCCAGTCAGTATCATCTACTCATATAAATATAGACACAGCAGTCAAATGAGCCATGCATAAGTGCGCAAACATATATCTCTCTGTGAGCCCCCAATAGCTGTGTATCGTCCTCCATATATGTCAGAGTGTATAGCTAAGAGCCAAGTGCATCATTAGGAGCAGTCAATCCACATTTCTGACTTTCAATGATGGAGAGAATATGATATAGCATATATGCAGCAGTACTATACCACTCTCGTGTATAATCCAGACCTCAATCCCTATTGAACCAGTCTGCTGTGAAGTGATGCTATGAACAGTCCATAGCTTTAGCTGGGATAACAGACACACCACACGCCTCCCTAACACATTTATTCCCGACTACGGGCACAGAAAGGTACCTAAATCAGTAATGTTGAAGTTTCAATTGGAACATTTTGGTATAATTAATGAAGTTTGTGAAGCACAGGTAATTGAAAAATCGACAGCAGACTTTTTTGAAAAGGGACCCTCCCCAGAACCCTGGTCTTTTAATCTATACCAAAAATTAATAAGGACATCCAAAAGATTAACCAATTGTGCCTGCATATGGGTCACTAACACAAAAAAATTGCCTATATGTGGATGTCAGCCATCCTGTACTGTCCCAGGCCCCATCAGTTCAGCAGAGGGGGGATCCTTTATTAGTTTTAGGCGCAGGTGGGGTAACCCCACTGTCCACAGCTCCAAGCAATTTAAGAAAAGTTACCTGGGCCCCATCACTTTATCTGAGGGGGGTCTGGAGCAAAAAGGGGATCATTTGACCACTTTCGGCCACACGCAGAGTAATATTGGGAGCTGTGGCTCAAGACAAATAAATTAAAGTTCTGACCTTGGCAGTCTGCGCAGGGCTGCCATGGCATATTAATATAGAGAAGGGGTGGTTTCTACCACTCCTCCCTGTACAAGCAGAGGAGACTGATGGATGGCGGCATGGCATGGCTGGGACTATGTATGACTGGGAGTCTGGACTCTGGGACACAGTGGGGGGAATTTATAAAAACTGAAACAGATACAATCTGGAGCAGTTGTCTAAATCAACCGATTAGCTTCTCTGTTTCATTTTCAGAGCTTCTCTCTTCAGTTTTTTTCAGTTAAGCTTTTAAAAATGAAATACAGAAGCTTTTTGCCTTTTTGTTTTTTCTTTCTTTGTAGGGGATGATGTTTGTCCCTCCAAAACACGTTGACTGTATTTGTATCCTGGTTGTCATCAGACATTTAATTAAAGACTTTTGGAATCCTATCACTTAATTTGGTGCTCTCATTCGACCTAACTATATGTGGATTTCTCAGTTTGGGGGACCCCCTCTTTCAGCTGGGAGGCCCCCATTTTTGTGGTGAAGTTGAAGTCAACAGACACCCCCTCACCCCAACCTTTTCAACTGCTCTGGGTAGGAAGACTATGAATAATCTTAAATCAATTATATTAAACATTATGGAGGGGAAAAAGTGGGGAGGGGTTATTATTGCTGTCTGGGGAAGGTTATTAATGTTGGTATGTATTGTTGCTGCAGGTTGTCATTGCAGGCCCTGACACTTGCTGCAGATTATAAGGCTCTGCCAGGTAGGCTGTTTGGGGCCCCATGATTTCTATTGGCGGCCCTGACTAAAGTAATCATATTTTGCTATTTTTATTTTGGAAAATCTGAGTCCTCTATATGAGAATACCTGTCCAAACTGCCAATATGTGTTGACTGCTACTTCCTACTCTTCCTGTCAAAATTATCATGCTAGCAATTTTTATAATGTTTTGCAATTTCACAATAACCAGCTCTTTGTGACCTTTACTTTATTGTACAAACTGCATTCTGCTGCCTTGTGTGAAAATGTTTATTCAAGGCCATTTACCAAAGCAATCCTGAAAAAAAAAGCTATTAGAAAAGAAATTGTCATCAAAAATGCAGAACAATTGTGGCGTAGCAGAGAGAATTTGTGCCTACAAATAGGCAAATTTGTTTGACGCTTCTAGGCAATAATGAAAGCCTTTCAATAGATGTTAGTTTACAGGATAGTTTAGAAGTTAAGCAAACAAAAAAATATATCCTGTATCCAAGAGAAATCCAGAAAGCAAGTGAATCTTTCTTTACTGTAGCATAGTGCGTGGAGCACTGTAAAAAGGAACTTTTTTGCCAACTGGTCATCCATTGGTTTACAGGACACATAGTGCCTACTGTATATTTAGACCCAATTTACACCTGCGAATGGGGCCAGATCGCATGAGTCTCATGCATCTCCTGCGTGCAGGAGGCACTGTATAATCCAATGATAACTCCCACTGCCCAAAGCTGTAAACAAATAATTTCACAGCCAGCAATTACCTGCAGATGACCGCACTTGGACGCAAACTGTTTGCAAAAAGTGCAAAAAAAGAATATTTTCCAGTTCTGCACCCACTATCCCATAGTAAAGAATGATTCCCTTGTTTTTTGGAATTCTGTGGAAGACAGGATATGTAAATATTTTTTGTTTTGCCTATGAGATCCATTCTCACTCGCAGGTGTGAATGGGGTCTTAAAGGACCATTTATGTAAATTTGCATATCACTTTTTCATTCTTTTTGGCTATTATCATTGTACAATATGGAAAACATGTAGAGTAGTGCTTGGAGAGAACCAACAGAGGATAGACACTTACAGGGACGTGGGCTAAAATTGTTTGGAAGTGCTAACATATAATTACTTTCAGTTTAAACTTCTTCATGACTATTACATATAATTATCACCACAGGAAGATTTGCCATTTGCAGTTTGCTTTTTCAGCTGTGAATAACTTAAACTGCATAATATATTTACAGAAAAAGTACATTGTTTTCTGGAGATAGATACAACATTCTTTTGGTAGCATACCTTAAAAATACTTTGTCAATTTAGGTTTATTATTCTCAAAGAAACTGAGAAAATTTGAAAAATAAACAATTTTCTTTAATTTTCCTATAAAAGTTCACAAACGACCCCTATGTGCCAAGATGTGCTATTGGTACTGATGCAATACATGCTAAATTTGTCTGTATTTTTTATTATTGTGTTATCCGAGCCCTGATATTTATACACTCATACAATATAAATATTCTATTATGTGTCAAAATGTAAGAAAAAACATATACGCGCTTATCATTACGTAGATTACCACTGTGGTACTTAAAGAATTAGTGGTATATTTGTATAGCGATCATTAATTCTGGATAAATCCCTAATAAATCTGCTACTACTATAAAGGGCGGAAAGGGAAGCAGAACTAGGTATACATATTTTATACCTAGTAGGGTCACAGGGATCCTGTTAGATACAGTAGTAGCAGGATCTACTAAAGTGCTTTACATCTATCGTCCAGCTGCATATGTTATTTTATATACAACAAAAAAGATAATTTTCTTTGCGCTCATATCTCCCCTGAATAGGAATAGGAAGCTTCAACTGCTTGTTAGTATATACAATCATAAAATGTTTTCACATAGTAAAACCACTATCTCCCGAGGGGAAAAAAAACCTCTCTAGGGGACCTAGTGCCATTTTCGCCCGGCGCCCCCCTTCACTTTTCGCCCGGGGCCCGCGCCCCTGCTGCACCCCCGGTTGTTACGCCACTGGATCCCTATATGCTTGTCCTCTAGACATTAATGAGCAGTAGACAACCCTGACCTTGTGGGAGTAGCCTCACTATTCCTTCTGGGAATAAGATTTCAAGCAGCACTTCAGCCAAAAATAAAGAAAAAAATATTAGCCCATGCAAAGATAAAAAAATCCAGATAGATTCAAGATTCAATCCAGATATTTTCTCTGAAGAAGTTGTTTTTTCTGTAGCTAGATGTTCTCAGTCTGATGGCCAGCATCATTCAACCCACTTTCTCTGAGCCCAGGTCATCCTGGACTGGCCCCAATATTTGACTGGACAGTAAAAGGAGAAGTAGTTTCTAATCTAATAGATCAATCATAACAGATCAATCAGGTCTCCAGAGTGGTCCTTGCTGCCAGAGACCAGCACTGTCACTTGAAACTCCATCTCCTTTCAAGCAGCATGGTTGGACAGTGATAGGTAAACTGTATGATCAAGCTGCTTGGCAATGGCAGGATAGATTTAAATGGGACCAAATGCTATATGTACTCGGTCCTCTGACAGATTAAATGCATTTTTTATATGTCTAGCAAGACTTCTTTAATAAAGCCTTATAGGGTTATTCACAAAAGGGTGAAGAGTTTGGAGAAGGCAGGAGAAGTGAACAATCTAGGACAACATAACTGAACTGGAAAAATTATCCAATAAAGCTCACTTTCCAGTTCGGCTATGTTGTCCTAGATTGGTCAATTCTCCTGCCTTCTCCAAACTCTTCACCCTTTTGTGAATGACTTTGTTAGTCTTCCTTTAATAGCTTCAATGGTTGCCTTAAATCACATTTCACAGAAACTGGCAAGTTCTAATTGTAGACATACACTTGTAGACATGCAGATTTGTAGAGGAAATCTCCAGTAATGTAGGTACCAAAAAGAAAAAATAAGTTTAGTAGTCTATCAAAGTAACTTCTGCTGGTTCTCACAGCTCTCTGTTTCCCTTCCGGTGAGAGGCACCAACAAGACAAGAAGTGAGGTGAATTTATTTGATGCTGTTACACATTATACACTCAGTAATAGTAATAATTCAGAGAGCATGTGCTATCAGCATGTACTCATATCTGTAAAAAATAAGTCAAGGCAACTGGACTTGCTGTATTTTTTTTGAAGACGTTTCACTGGTCATCCAACCCGCTTTCTCAATTCAGAATGACTTGTACAAAAAATTATCTGGGAATAAATATGGTGAATGTCGCACCAATCCACATCATCTGTTAGTCACTGGAGTATTTGCACGAGTACGAGTACTCATGCAAATACTCGGTATCGCGGCCGATACCGATGCTTGTATCGGTATCGGTGCATCCCTAGTCACAACCATGTGTTGATTCCCAGAGAAGCAGCACAGTGACAAGCTTATCTCTCTGTCACTCTACTTTCTCTTTCTATCAGCATGCGTCTTATCAGCACCTGAATAGGCTTCTTGTACTGCTTTTTCTTCTTACTCTCCATCTATGCTATACAGGGACTGCAAGAGACTGATGCCAGGTCAAATTCAAGTACTTTCACTACTTCCATTTAAATAATGCTTTTTGTGATGTATTAATGATTACAAAGCTGCATCATTTGTGTATTTTATATCCGCCTACAGTTCAGCTTTAAAATTTCCAGTGATTGTAACAAAGAAAATATCTCAAGTGGACAAGCCATAGATCTAAATCTAACAGCATAGCAGTTTCCTAGAATTCAAAGCATTTTTGTGAAACAGGGTACATGTGGAAGGATATAATTTAGGTTTCTTTATAGACTACAATATGCTGCACGTAATAAGCAGATGATTACCTCCTGGAATTAACACAGGAGTTTTATGTTTTTTTTACAGCATGGAGGAAGTTTTCTATCACATCAATTATATCCTATTGTGTACTCCTATCAAGTACAATAACAAAAGGTTTATGTCATTTGGTTAAAAGGTTAGAGTGCATGCTCACCCTATTAATCGTTATTAATAGGATATTTTTCCATTCTGTCTTTTTTTCCCAGCAGGTTATGATCACATTTTCTGGTTCTAATGGAGTTTCCCTAAATTACCTATGGCAACTAATGGGAAAGGGCAGGAGGAATTAGAATCCCCATAATGAATCGCTTAGGCTGGAAGATTTAAGGCCGAGCTACCTTTCATTTTGACGTTAATATAAATTATATGTTTGTAACACAGAGCATTATACATTAATGAAAAACACATCATCTGTAGTAAAATTACCTCTTTACACGAGGAGCAAAAGAAACAATACTATGCAGAAATATGATTGAATGTATAACTGGGATACTTGGAAGCAATGTGACATACACAGTTTCCTCTTTTTAGCCTAAATGTGGACAAACACACATGGAACTCGACTTCTATCTTTTGCAGTCTTGTTTGTTACTTATTGACTTACTCTGTTCTAACTTCTATCACTAAAGCTGGGACATGAACTATCTTGCATGTTAAAATATATTATTATAATATTGTTCCTGTCTTTTACGGATGACT
This sequence comes from Nanorana parkeri, assembly GCF_000935625.1. NCBI lineage: Eukaryota > Metazoa > Chordata > Amphibia > Anura > Dicroglossidae > Nanorana > Nanorana parkeri. Next base: position 452,399 of record NW_017306821.1, on the reverse strand, counting down.
GAAATCAGGAGTTTTTGCTCTTCCAAAATTACTGCAAAACTGGGACATTTTGCTGAAATGTGCCATTACGGTGAAATGTGTTGGAATCAATGGAAAAGGTGAAATTAATATGGTTTTGGTGTTTTATAAGCGGGCAGTGGTCTTTAACTTTGTTCCTATGGTAGGCTCTGCAGGGTCTCAGGTGGGCGGTCAAGCCCTCTTACCTGTCAGCCCTGATCCTCTGGGAGGAACTAAAAGACCAAGAAGATATAGATAATATAAATAGCTATGAAGGAAACTATCAGTCTAATAGTGAAACACCTGGAAGACACCACCCTCTGTTAGAACAAACCCCGAAAGAACAAAGAATTGGAACAATGAAAAATAACAGACAGGAGAAAACAAATTTTTTAGGGGTTTGGGACAGAGAGAGACCACCACCAGGAAGATTCATACAGCAGAAAGGATACAATATGGAATCGCCTCCAGGATGGAAATACGAGGGACGAGAACAACAAAATTACCAACATTGGACCCAAAGGAGATTCCAAGGCCCAACACAACAGACGTGTGGGTACAGAGGGAGAGGAAGAAAACATTTCGGAAGAGGGGGACAAGAGGGGGCAAGAGACTACGAAACAAGACGAAGATGGGAACATTAGGGGAAGGTATTTTTAATTTAAGTACAGTTAACCTTTCACCAGACGAAATTAAAGTTTTAGACCTAGGCCTGAAATTCGCACCTATTAGAAATTTAGATAAGTTCGGCACCTTCATGGATCTAAACAAATTTATACGAAAATTGAATATAAAAAGACACTTTGCACTAACACCCTCAATACCCGGCAGTAAGAATGAACTGGATAGAAAAGAATTCAAACACTCTTCATTAAAAAATAAATCAGTCTTCAATCCGAAAACAAAATTGAACCACCACGTGGAAGTATTTAGGGCTATGGTGGAGGAAGACATAAGAGGGTTAACAATTAAAAACAAGAAAAATAAAAGCTATATAGATAAAGGATTGAAAGAATTAGAGAAAAAGAAGGAGATAGTGATCCGGCCCGCGGATAAAGGAGGAGGTGTGGTAATATTAAACAAAAGCGACTATGAGAAAGAAATGAGAAACATACTTGGAGATCAAAACACATATAAGAAATTAAAGAAGGACCCCACAGCGGATATTAAGAAAGACCTAAAAAAACTGCTGAAAAAGGGAATGAAAGATGGCATTTTGACAAAAAAAGAATATAAATACCTCCTACCCACAGTGGGGAAAATACCAGTGATATACATGCTGCCAAAAATACATAAGAGCTTGGAAAACCCACCGGGAAGACCCATAGTAAGTGGGATAGATTCCATTTTGGCACGCTTGGGAGAGTACATTGATTGGTTCCTACAGCCGTTAGTGAAAGGCACGAAAGCCTATTTGAGGGATAGTGGAGACATTATAAAGAATTTGTCTAATATAAAATATGAGGACGACATGATCCTAGCTACGCTGGACGTAGTGTCTCTGTACACAAATATACCCCACGACAGAGGAATAGAAGCCATAAAATGGGGCCTAGAAACGTTCTCAGATCTGGAAGAGGAACAGATTGTGTTCCTCATACACTGTACAGAATTCGCATTAAAAAATAACTATTTTTGGTATCAGGGGGAATTTTTTACCCAGACTAAAGGGGTAGCAATGGGGGCTAAGTTTGCCCCTAGTCTTGCAAACCTTTTTATGTCAAAATGGGAAGAAAATGCCATATTTGAATATAAGTGGCTAGGCCTGGTGATCTGGAAAAGATATATAGATGACGTGATCACAATATGGAAGGGCTCAACACCCTCACTAGAAGAATTTCTCAGATCACTCAATGAAAATAAAGATGGCATCAGCTTCACTTATAATTACAGTAAAAATACCATAGATTTCTTAGACCTCACCATTCAAGGGAAGGATGACAAACTAATAACCAGAACATTTTTTTTAAAAACAGATAGAAATGGCTACATCCCTATGGGAAGCTGCCACCATCCGTCCTGGCTGAGGGGGATACCAAAAGGACAGTTAACAAGAATAAAAAGGAACTGTACAACATTGGAAGCATTTGAAGAACAATCTGAGAAGATAAAGGCAAGATTTAAAGAAAAAGGCTATAAAGAATATGAGCTGGACAGAATTAAAAAGAATTTGTCGGATGTAGACAGAGAACAGAGGCCCCAGATGAAAACGAGAAAACAAAAAGAAGAGGAATCCATTTTATTTATTACCAACTTCTCGACTCAATACAAGGAAGTGGAACACATCCTCAAAAAACACTGGCCACTCCTCAAAAAAGATAAGGTCTTAGGACCCTTACTCCCTAAAAAGCCAAAGGTATCTCCCTATAAAGCCAAAGGTAATATATAAAAAGGCGCCAAACATCAAAGATAAACTTGTTCATAATGTACTGGACCCTCCAAAAAGACCCTCCACATTTTTCCAAGGGAAAGGATTTTACCCATGTGGGAAATGCATGGGATGTAGGCACACTGGTAAAAAGAAAAAAACTTCAGAATTTTGCTCCAATTCAAATGGACGACAATTTAAGATCAATGAATTCATCTCATGCCATAGTACTCATGTTACCTACATGATACAATGCCCTTGTGGTTTACAATATATAGGGAGAACCACCCGCGAATTAAGGGTGAGAATACGCGAACACATTAATAACATAAAAAAGGGTAAACAAGATCATAATCTATCCAGACATTTCAAGGAAAAACATAACTGTAACCCAAAAGGAATTCAGTTCATAGGCCTTGATAGGGTGTTTAAGCAATGGAGGGGAAACCATATGAAGAGGGATATCTCCAGAAATGAGACTAAGTGGATTTATTTGATGGAAACGATGACACCAAAAGGCTTGAACGTAGAACTAGACCTGAACTGTTTCCTATCAAACGATTAATCCATTAAAATATCAGACCCATCTAGGAAAAATTAATAACACAAATTCTGCTGTAAAATACACCACAAACATAATATTGCTAATTTATTTACAGCATGACTGAGGTGCTTCACCTGAGGCAGTTGGTTTTAACACATCAGATAAATAAGATGATCTTCCATGCCCAAGTCAGGTCCTTTTTATGTAGTTTTTATGTAGTTTTATGCAGTTTTTATGTAATATTTTATCAGTCTTACATCCGCAACTCTAATATAATTCAGCTAGAACGATTCATGGGACTCTGAATCCGCCACAGAGGGAACTGTATGCAAAGAAATGTAATGATATTTAAATCCAGTAGCCGATATATGTAGTCTTTTTTAATTTTAAATTTTATAAACTGTTTTATGATGTTATAAATAGTTAAATGTGTTTTACTCTGACTGGATATGTGTATCCATGGAACAACTCACAGTAATAATACCTTTGTAATTCATGATATACTAGCCTAGACTCCTGTAGCTATTAATTAATGTGTTTTAAATTGTTTTTATTAATTGGATTATGTTGTCTAATTACTGAAACTAACACCCTTTCCTTTGGTGATGTTAGTAGTTTAATCTCTTGATGCCACAACGGAATTGAACATAGATTTCACTGTATTGAATAGCTATGACTGTTATAGTGACATAAAGCCGTAGCTCCTACTGGGAGAGATCCACTGGTACCAGGTGGTACTAATTAAGCTAATTAGAGTAGTATAAGTAGAACCCTGTGAGAGGTGCAGACATGATTCCCCCTTTTGAAAAAGTGAAAGCACGAAACGCGTCAAGGAGGATCTGTCTTCACCGCTCACAGCTAACACTCTGCCACTGATTTTATGCTCGAACAACTCGTCTGTCTTGTAAGTGCATCTATGTATTTTAAAGAAATAAATCTTTTTTAAATTACTGCACTTAGAGGATTTCGCCGCCTTTTCTTCGTCTTTTTTCCCCTGGGAGATCGTAATAGGTTTCCGGCCCCAGCGAGAGGTGAGGGAGCCTGCCAGAGGGAGGAAAAAAGCAGACCAGATCTTTTGAGAAAGGAGGACGGATCACAAGAAACCATAGGACTTTCCGGATTCTATGAATTATCCCTGGTTTGAGACGTTTTGAACTGACCACTCTGAACTGACTGCTCACTAAGATCGATGCCGGTATTTTAGTTAAATGAACCCCGCATTTAATCTTTGTCTTTGAGAGGAATCAGAGTGCACGGAGTAGCACTGTATATGTGATAATTTGCCATACTGTTTAATTTTTATTATTTAAGTGTTTGTACTATATTTAAAATTTGTCACGATTTAGAGATTGGGATTGTAGAATTTGTTTTTGGTTTTTTTATACACGACCAATCTGTGACACCAAGTCATTTATATTTGGATTGGTGTCTCTGAATAGATTGTCACATCATTAAGAGGTTTGTTTGGACAAACCATGTACACTTAGTACGCAGAAACACCCAATCAATACACCGGCTGGTGATTGAAAACCCTTTTCCCACACCTGATTGTTGTATTGCACAATTATTACCGAGGTAGTGACTACCGAGATTTATAATTTTTTCACAGTAGAATCTGAACTTAGTAACTTCTTCACGTCCTATAGAGTACACATATTTTATTTTTATTTTCCGAGACCGAGCGCAATTCACTTGCGATATAATAAGCCCTGATCCTCTGTCTGCCTCCTTCTCCTCCACGATCGACTCCTCCGCCACTGGGCCCCGCCTCCTCGATCGCCGGGTCCCGCCCCTCGATCACCGGGTCCACACCCTCGATCGCTGGGCTCCGCCTCCTCAATCACTGCCGATGACGGGCCCAGCCACCTCCTGCGAAGCTGCCGGTTGTCACCAACTCAGCAGCGGCTGTGAGAAGGAACGGAGCGTTCCTCCTCACAGCCGCCAGTGACAGCCAGCAGCCTGGCTGTCCGAGCAAGATGCCATAGCGACCCAGGTGGCCCGCATGGCATCAGGGAGATGTTCTGGTCAGGCCCCGCCGTGCCTCGGGCCCCATAGCAGCCGCTTGGGTCGCTATGGTGATTGTTACGCCACTGCTTGCAACTGCCCTACACTTCTCTTCATAAGGCTAAGGGTTAGTTTACACCAGAAACTGCATCACAACTGCGTGCGCCTGCGCAGTTGCATTGCGATCCATTTTGATGCATTTTGACGCGTTTTTGATGCGTTTTCCCCCCCTGCATGTCCCTGGATGATGCCACAATCAATTCTGTTTTTTCTTGTATGCGTTCAGTTGCGTTTCAGTGCACTTTGATGCGTTTGCATGCATTTGCACCGTGTTTTGATGAGTTTCGTGCAGTTAGATGCAGGTCATGCAACGCTGTACTGAAATGAAATTGATGCTGTTTTTTTGGGGACACAGTGCTTTCTTTTGGTGGTATTTAATCACCACTGGGGTTTTTATTTTTTACTATATTTCAGAATTTTTTTTTTTTACATTGTTAGGAAACAATTATTATTACCCAATTTTTTTGTAAAATATAAAAGTCAGGGTCACGCCGGGTAAATAGACACCAAACATGTGAAGCTTAAAAATTGCGCGCACCCGCGAAATCGCAAAAAATTACCATACCCAAAATTGACCATAGACGACCCTTTAAAAGCTTTTACAGCTCATCAGTTTAGTGTTATCAGTGATTGATGGCCCTAAAATTATTGCTCTCACTCCGATGTTCGCGGCAATATGTAACATGTGCGGTGTAATGGACGCAATCGTTGTTTTCGCAGGTATGCGCACCCGACTCATGTTTGCAAGCGTGCATGTATGGGTGGGAGCTTTAAAGAATTTTTATGTGTAACTTTAAATTATTTTTTGGGGAAACTTTCATTTTTTTCATATTTTTTTTCACTTAACTTTATTGCTCACATAGGGGGCTAAGAAACCCCCCTATGTGATAGCAAATGATTTGACAGGTCCTCTTTATGGAGATATCAGGCGTCTCCAAGATCCCTAATGTCACCTAGGACCCCCCGAAGAAGCTGATGAAGCAGAGATCTGCTTCATCAGCTTCTCTCCAGTGTCTGAAGCTGGAGAGTAAAAGAAACAGTTCACCAGCACTCGTTTAGAATAAATATGTCCTTTTTTAATGGACAATTGTGTCACTACAATCAACAGAGCCAACGTTCCAGGGCCGCACAGGGTCCCTTCTTCAAGGCAGTAAAATTGGCCACAATTTTACACAATTGTCCATTAAAAAAGGACATATTTATTCTAAACGAGTGCTGGTGACCTGTTTCTTTTACTTCGTATTTTGCACGGTGCCATCCGTGATAGTCATTGCGAGTGGGCGTGGCTGAGCGGACGTTTAAAGACGCCCGCTCAGATCTGGAGAGCCCCCGGCCAGCCTTTTTGTTTTACAACGGCCGGCCGGGAGGTAGTTAAGCACAAGAAAGCCCATAGGAAAGCATTGTGATGTAGTAGTAAGAAGTAAGAAGTAAGTTGCAATGATATCTTAAGTATTTCTTTCACACAAGGGCATCTTAAAAAAGTCAGTTCACACAGCATGCAAGGAGTGCTTGACTTCTCCATTTTGAAAGTCTAGTATGTTTTGCACACTGTTTGTCATGTTTATCTGTAGGCACTATTCGAATAAAGATATAATGTTTGCTTGTTTAAATATGTTAAAATGGTCATCAATTCCATACAATGTACTTAATTTTTCACATGACTGTAGTTTCCCAGCAAACAGGCTCAAGTGGGGGTTAATTAAACTTCTCTGGCCACTGGGAGGCACATGCAGTGGGAGGCACATGCAGCACAGTCAGAAGGTGCTCTGACTGTGCTGCATGTTCCTAACAGTGCCCTCCGGGGCCCATTCACACCATCCAGTGTGTTTATCTCACAGTCCCATGGGATGAAGGCACTGGATTGCATAAAGAAAGCCTCCCCGCGTTCTGGGATATATGGGAACATAAGATAGATCAAAAGATAATAATGTGATCCACTAGCAAAGAACATGTGGCTGAGATGAAAACTGTAACATAATGAAGAAGGGTAGAGCTATCTAGACAGAGGAAAACTGAACTATGGGGAGGGGTGGAGACAAATACTAGAGACATATTATATCTAAAGGAATATCACAATGCATGTGTAACATGACAGTGCTTAAATCCAAAATTGCCTGCAAAAAGGGGGGCCCTGTTACTGAGATCTGATGACAGAATCAAAGTCCTGTCTCCAGGATTTAGAGGCTGCCCAGTGGCTTGTCGCCAGGGTCCAACATCCAGCTAGGTGCCCCTCTGCCAGGGTCCGGATACTGGTGAAATGTCTTGCTGCCAGGGTCTGGAGAATGACTAAAAATCCTGCGTTTAGGGTCTGATAACAGGCCCAGTCCCCCGCTGCCAGGGTCTGGTAACAAAGCAAGTGCTACTCCCATTAAGGTGACAAAAATTTACCTCCAGAGTCCATCACAAATCAGTTATCCTGCTGGGGCTTCAGGTGACAAGGAAACACTGATGCCAGAGTACTTTTAAGGACCTGACCATTCTGCATTGTGATGACTAAGCCAGTAATAGACTGCTGGGAAAATACTGTTTTCATTTGGAGGAAACAATCTGGAGCAACAAGTTTTCAGCTGAACATAGCCTAGCAAAAAAACATTGCAGTAACACATCTCACATCAAATATGAAAATCGTGTTTGAAATATCGTGTGTTACTGGATTTAGAATGTACTATAAGTAGGTTTTGTGAGTGTTAACATTATAACTTTGAATATGGATCCTAACATATGATGATCATGTATAATTTTGCATGAACAGATCCACTCCAGACTACTGTTTTATTTTAGTGTTTTAACCCACATCTTGTGTCCTAATAAAAAATTAATATGTAGTATACATTTTCTTTTTTCTTTTTTGGGGGGAAATAGCTACTAATCAGGCTAGCTACATTTGGGTGATTATGTCCTAGATATTATGTATTTTATATTGGTACTGTTACAATGGCTGCTTAGGTCCCACACATTTTGCAAAATGGATGTAAGACTTACTCCTGTGTGTTCCCTGATCTATAAACAGAAGAAGCCAAATGCTAGAGGAAGGTATCAAAGAATATATTGCTGACTTGCACAAGTTGTTCATGAATAATAACTTTGGCAATAGTTAGAAAGTTTCCAACAGGACAAGCTTGTATGCAGAATAAGAAACGAACTGATTTCAAGTCCAACTGCAGCCCCAGAAAAAAATAATAAAAATGTTTAAAAAAAAGCAGCTCTTGCTACAATGCTCACTCTATCACCATCGCTTTCCATCACAGTCTCACTGCTCTGTGATATAGCTTTAACCCTTTTCCAAGTTGACTGACCCCCAACATCATACTATCCACTTCCTGTGAGCTCAGAGTATCAAAGATCCAACTCATGGGGTATATCAGTTCTGCAGGGAATGGCATTACATTTGTATTATCATTGGGCTTTAAAGCAAACAGCAAAATACAGATAAAATACTGGTAAGGAAGCGGCTTTACCTGCCAAAGGATTTGTACTTCTGTCTGTCTATTCATGTATTAAATTTACACACCTCTGCCACACCACACAGCCCTACTCTCCTGTAGTTAAGTAACACTTATAGGTGTAAAGACCCCACAAGATGCGCAATATGCAGTTGTGTCTCTATTAAATTTACTCTGTTTACTGCTGGTCTGTAGCCGGTCTGAGAACCAATTTTCGGCAGGTCTTCCATAAGCCTGATGGGTTGATTGATTCCACCCGTTGCTGGGAGAAGGCTCCAGCAAACAGTGTAGGAGGGTTAACCACAGGCTATGAATATTCATCTGACTCAACTAATCCCTGAGGGGCTGGATCAGAGGTATGGCTGGGGAGATAAATATTTGGGAGCACCTTTCCAGAAAACTCTCTTTCCTGGGGCTTTTCCCTTGGAGGAGGTCTATGTGAGGATCTGCTCTCAGGGCTTGGCCTCAGCATGTGCTGGGGTGCCAAGCTACTAAGCTACTGCTGGAGTGGATACCTAAAAGAAGCTGGGCTGGAGAAGGGATCTTCTTGCTGAACATTGTCACAGAGGAGCTGGACATTGTAAGGATTCGTTGCCCATAGATCCAGGTATCAAATTATGGTTGTAAGACTGCATCCATGATGCATGGCTGTAAATGGCATATACCAATGCCTTGCTGAGTGCAGAATTTGACAAAGTCTTACTCCAGAGTACCTGTCCAGGCTGTAGGGGAAATCAGTGATACTTTAGTTTCTATTTGCAAAATGCAGTATGTCACTATTGTAGTCAATGTGGTCTTATACAGACAATGTGCCACCAAGGACATAACTCATGGAGGAACCAGCACAATGTTGTAAGTCATTCTCAACATGCAACCCATGCGATTAAGACTCCAAATAGCAATTTTGGAAATCAAACAATCTCCTCCCTTTATATGTTAGATCTTTTGAATAGTGTGGAAACTAATCCAAAAAGACAATTGGAGCATATTGATGTGACATTTTAAGGAGTTAAAGGGTAGATGGGTGTGCATTTTGGATTTAAATATTTATTGATTCAGAAATTACCTTTACTACTTCATGGCTTTTAAATCTTCCACTTATTGCACCATGTGATGTTAGCTTTGTACACTAAGATAAACAGACTGTTGCATTCTCGGGTTTATGCTTTATATGTCTGTCATTACTGAATAGACAAATTAATATTACTGCTCATAATTACCAAGGAACAGAGCACAACATTTACATGGGCTTAAAGTGCATTTCCACTTGTGCAGCAAAATTGGGATAACACCTATCTGATATTTGTCACATGCTCCCATTCTCATATCATAAGCTAAAAAAAGATTTAATAAATTATTCTTTAACTAGCTTTTAGTTGGGTTAGGGTTTCTTGGCTTCTTAAAGGTAAAAATGTATACATGGCTTCTCCTTCTTTGTAATGTTAGAAGGGGCTGTGCCGGGTGTGAGGGTTAAAGGATTACAGTCCTGGCATCTGCATTAAAATGTTAATGAAGTTAATGAGAGATAGACAATCGTCAAATTTAATTTCTAAGTCTTTTTTTTTATAAGGACAGAACACTGTGAATGTGCTCAGAAATAAACTTGGATTCAGCCATTTTGCCTGCTTCAACAAAACATCCAAGAGGTGAAAAGTATTTTTAAAATTATTTTTGGCATGCTGTGTGAATGGAAACACATAACAAACATATAGTGGGGTTTTCTCAAATTTAACTGCAAAAGTGGAAATGCACTTCAACCTTTTGGAGATCTATCTAATATGAATACTGTACATGTAAAATTGTAATAAAGACCTTGGTGATGTTTTTGGAGATGGACTTTGCATGTTTACAGGGACATCTGTGTCATTCTGATTTAAACTCCTTACAGCCCCAATTTCTATGACATTTAGAAATGTTTCAGTTGTAGAGTTGGAAATGGATACTAGTCCTTATTTTTTACTCAGGTTATTTTTATGCGTTCTTCTGGGGAGATTTCCTTTCACTTTCTGTCTTGGAGACACAGCAGGAAATAGGAGGAAATTCTTTCAAAGTGAAAGGACTTCTAATCTCAGAGAGATGTCATAGGAACCCATCACCTCTTGTTCTGGGAACAGCTCTAAAATTTTGGATTTCCCTCACTTTCTCTCTCAGTGACAATGGTCACCAGGACAAATAGAAATTCTCCAGCAGGGACACAGACAATAAAAATTTCCCAGATGTTTTAACTAGGGATGCACTGATACCGGTATCGGTATCAATGCTGATACTGCACGTTTTCATGAGTACTAGTACTTGTGAAAATGCCCCAATACTGAGCGCTGACGCCGGTGCTTTAAAATGTTAAACTGAAGCTGGCACTGTAAACAGGTGCCACGGTTGACAGGAAGGTACCGGCAGCCATCCTGTGAATTGCAGCACCTGTTGCAAGCACCAGTAGCAAATCTTTCTATGGATCCACGTCACCCTCACCTGCCAGCAAGACCGACTGGGACCCTTACAGCCCTCTTAAGTCTTCGCACAGCCACCTGAGAGCCCGCACAGCCCACCATAGATCCCGTGTAGCCCACCAGAGAGCCCGCACAGCCCACCATAGAACCCGCATAGCCCACCTGAAAGTACACACAGCCCACCATTGAACCTGTACAGCCCATCTGAGAGTCGGCACAGCCCACCATAGAATCTGCACAGCCCACCTGAGGGCCTGCACAGCCCACCATAGAACCTGCACAGCCACCTGAGAGCCTGAACAGTCCACCATAGACCACGGACAGGCCACCATAGAATCTGCACAGCCTCCTGAGATCCCACACAGCCCACAAAAGATCCTACACAGCCCACCATAGACCCTACACAGCCACCTGAGACCCCGCACAGCCGACCATAGACCCTGTGCAGCCCATCATAGAACCTGCACAGCCCACTTGAGACCCCCCACACAGCCCACAAAAGATCCTACACAGCCCACCCTAAGACCCAACACAGCTACCTGAGACCCCGCAAAGCCAATGCTCACTGTACTGTATCCTACATTCAGAAAAACTTTTGCATTCCTCATTTATTTTTACTTTGCAAATATATAAAAATCATTTTTGCCCAGAGTTCATCTGTAACTTGACCTAGAAAAATTTGGTGTCAGCATTGCACCAAGACCATTTCAAAATCAGGTGCTTGACATCCTGTCATTACTTTCAGCTGCAGTACCATATGTTGACAATGTTTCAATTAGATCAGACTCTATTTCAGCGGTTCTCAACCTGTGGGTCGGGACCCCTTCGGGGGTCGAATGACAATTTGCCAGGGGTCGCCGGGAGTCAGTGGCATAACAACGGGGGGGGGCGCCGGGTAGCGATAAGCGGGCTGGCCGGGAGGAGCACAATATTGAAACAGGCAGACCCGGCGGTAATCATGTAGTTGAGTAGACCGGGCTCCGGGCTTTTGCTGTAATGATCTTAGCTCCGCCCCTTGTGCTGACTTCGGTGCCGCTCATTCTACACTGTGTCTCATGGCAAATGTTACCAAGGGGTCCCGGCCTCAGAAAGGTTGAGAACCACTGCTCTATTGGAACATTAAATGTACACCTCAGAGAAGTACTGCAGAGATTCGTTGTTTTTGGGTTAACTTAAACTATGAATTGGAGTGTATAATGTCAAGTTCCTAGGGTACAAGGTTGAGGTAGATGGAATCCATCCAAAGCACACAAAAGTGAATGCCATTAAATAATATTCTGTTCTCAGAAATAAACTGCATTTTAAAAATATTTTTTTCACATACTCCCTAAATGACCAAAACACTTAGAAATCATGAAGACTTACATGGTTATTTACAAAACGGTGACGAGCTTGGAGAAGGCAGGAGAAGTGAACACACTAGGACAACATAGCTGAACTGGAAAGTGAGCTGAATTGGAGAATTTTTCCAAATCAGCTATTTTGGCCTAGATTGTTCAGTTCTCCTGCCTTCTCCAAACTCTTCACCCTTTTGTGAATAACCCTGATAGTTTGTATTTTTGGCCACAATTTGCAACCTTTCCATGCCTGGTGAGTCCTACACTAACAGAGTAGAAAAAACTGATGGTCTTTATGGGTTACCTGACTTTAGTCCCAGGTCCCACCCAGGCAACCTTTTAATTGCTAAAAGCAGTCTTCTGAAGCACAAAAACAGTGCATTTCCCATGGCCTACTACCTTTTAGCACTTGGCAGGGCCATTGGGATCGGGTAATAGACACTGTATACAATGAATGAATCATACATGCCTTCAGATTGGACAAGGGGCGAGGGGGCAGTGCCATTTTATTTCTCCACAGGAAAAAATGTGTGGATCATGCAGTTCACTGTTTTCATGAAGACAATATCACTTGAATACATATTGCCAACGATGTAACATAAGCAGTTTTTTTAGTTTCTATCAAAGAGAGAGCAATGAACCTGGTATGGAACAAAATGTCCCTAGATTGGCAACTACCATGTCTATAAAAGTGTGACACAGCAAATGTTGACTAGTTTAATAACAATTGGACCATCACAGTCTGACTAAGGCTGTTCCATTTGGCTACAAATAATAATTTGTGCTATGAAGACTTGAGCAATATTGTTTTTTCCTATTTCCTTTCACTTTTCCATACTTTTATTCCTGTAATCATGTGATGTGCATGAAAGGAAAATTACAAAGCATTATCATTGACATTTGCCCAGAACTACATAAACAAATTAAACATAAACTCCTACAACGTATAAATTATGTAGAGTATATTTGAATAGCTCATCTGATATCCATAAGGACACAGCTGATTTTGCTCTGTATACTCTTTAGCATTGACCAATATATCATGCTAAGAGTGGCTACACTTGTTCTAAAGTGAAAGTGATAATAACACTGTGACAAACAGCCCATTTGGGTCCAGAGCAGCTTCAGGGATAGAGTTTACCTGTCCCTTAGACTGTTTTAATAAATAAGCTGGTTGTAGTGTTAGGACTGCGTAGCAGGGGGTTGAGCACTGGCCATACCATTTCCTTACCTGGCACTTCACCTAAAGCTGGCTCCTGGTACAAAAAATGTAATATACATTTATTCATCAATAGCCACAAAGTACATAAATCCACTTTGTGTGCATTAAATATCTTTAAATCCAGATATGACCATGTTAAAGTAGCCATGATATTATCACTATGATGTGTGGGCCTGTGCAAAGAGCAGAACTGTGGGAGGAATCCAGCAGGTCCCCCTAATACAGGCTGCCTGCAGAAAACTACAGGAGGAGGGTGGATACATGACCAGTCACCCTGCACAAGTAGAGAGAGCAGCAGGGAGCTCCTGAAGAGAGGCAAGGTGCAGGAGGTTGTTCTTGCTGGATCACTGAACAGATATGGGATCAACACACCAAGAACATACATATTCAGATTAGAATACACATACTGTACATGGCTTTTGTATTTAGACAAAATTTGTTCTGCCTGAAGTTAAACTTCAAGTCTTCCCTGGGATAAGCAATGGGTGGTGTGTTTTAGAGAGAGAAGGCTGCAAGCAGGCAGTGCTGGTACAGCCTTCAGGTCTGAGCTGACCCAAAATGTCTGAATGATTAATTGTTTACTGGACTGAGCTGAAACAGACTTGTGCAAGAGGAATTTCTTTTGTTTGTGTTTGATGCAACGGTAACAAATAAACATGGATAGGGAGCCCTTGAACGCACTTGGGCATATTGACTACTTTTCTGCTAATTTTACATTTGAGGCTGACCCCTATAATTAGAGGGTACAAAGGGCAAAAGTGGAACTCACTCTGCTGATCCCTGCTGAAAAGTGAGTTGTCTTGTGGTGAATGGTATGTACATTGTGCTAAAGTGCCATTGATCAAGAACTGTGAAAAGTGTGTGTCAACAATAATTTAAATAGACAGTGTACCATTTAGCTGAATCTGTAAAACCGCTGTCTATTTACTGGAGGAAAAATATGATAGCAACTGTAATCTTGCTGACACTGCAAAGTATACCTTTTAGATTGTAAGCCCTCAGGGGCAGGGCCCTCCTTACCGTCTTGAATTGTATTGTGATTGTAATGTCTTCCTTATATTGTAAAGAGCTGTGCAAACTGTTGGCGCTATATAAATCCTAAAACAAATGATTATCCGCGCTATAGTGCTCTACCCCAAACTCCTCAATAACACTCTATTGACAGCTGCAGAGATAGAGAGAAGCTAAATAAACCTCTCCCACATAATATTAAACAAAAAAACACTGCGCTATCTCTAAACAATACTATAAACCTCTAGGTGCAAGTACTTAGTGACAATTATACAAAATATATAATCCATATAAAAATATTCACAAAAATTATGTGATCCAAAATAAATGTGATGAAATCATTGTGTTCACTTTCTTTGTATTACACCAGTGAGTCAAATAATCAATGCATATAAAGTTCCACAATCACTCGTGACTTCTGTGCTTCAATTCCTCATCAATTCATCACCAGTGATCCACCTCCAGGTGCACAAACACTAGCACACTCACCAGATAATTACGACCACCCAGGTGGTCTTTAAATGCTCTGCAAACTTCCCTGGACTTTCCTTGAGAATTTTTGTATATTTACTTGCACTTAGAGGTTTATAGTATTGTTTAGAGATAGTGCAGTGTTTTTTTGTTTAATGCTATATAAATCCTGTATAATAATAATACCATTTAAAGGCACAGTGCACAGCTGTGTATCTTCTGAATCTGCAGCATTAAGAACTTGATAAAGGCATTTTTAAAACTAAAGCTAGCCATACACCTATAGATTCTCTGCAGATTTTCAGATGGAAAAAGTGCAACAGATTCCTCCATTTACGCTAAACTGTGTTGATGGAGGAATCTCCAGCTGGGCCAAGCTTCAGTATCTTGCTAGTCAACCCCGCTGGCTGTCAAAATACCTGAACAATCTGGTTGGATGCAGGCATTGTTCAGTTGTTTTGAGAGCCAGTAGGGCCTACTAGTAAGATACTGAAGCTTGGCCCAGTGGGAGATTCCTCCATCCACACAGTTTAGCGTAGATGGAGGAATCTGTTGCACATTTTCCATCTGACCACAGAAAATCTATAGGTGTATGGCTAGTTTAAGGCTGTCCAACAAAAGGCCACTGCTGCTCAGCAACAGGCTCATCACCAGTTCCTGACCCAGCAGCAATAGGCTAATGCAAATCAGCAACTATTCAATAGCCTGTTAGCTGCCCAGCTGGTGAGACTGCTTTGCCCCAGGCCACTTTGGCTCAGGTAACTGCTGTGGGCCAGGCTGCAGATAGAGACAGACAGGCGTTGACGAAAGTGTTGCAGTAGTTGTCAACCAAGGCTGTGTCAGACTCCCAAAAAGAGCCTGATCTCGATCAGATGATGCCCTGGATGATAAAAAGTTATAAGCAAGGGTCCTGCAATGTCTGGGGAACACAATTTTGTTGAGAGTGCATTGGGTACACTGCTGTTGTGGTCTCCCCACTCCCAAATGTTTGACCTGATCAACCTGGTTAAATGTTGGTGGCAGCCTGAGGTTCTGACAGGGCCACAAATCTTGGAGAGGGTCACCATGCAAAGGTGCATAAGCCAAATCATCCAACTCAACTGATCAACTAGAGGAGTGTTATTCAGCCATAGAGGACCTCTTGGCTGAATCCACAGCTTGATCCTAGCTATTAAGAGTCCATGTTCAATGGCAACCAGTTCTAAAATAGCTTACAGCCCATGAAGCCACAAAGGGAGTGCTCTGAGAGGACTGCAGGAGTGGTTGGAAGGTTGCCTCCTGTTGGAATATCCCGTCCAGCCTGGGTAGAACCCATGGACATCCCAAGTGTTGGCAGTGTATTGAAATATACAGTATTGTGTATATATATTCTATATATAGCATCTATTGTTCATTGCCTTCCTACTAGATACCTACTAGATGGCCTTTCCTTTCCTCACACAAACATAGAATGGATTTTTTGAGTAATATACTTGTACATAGTGATATGGTCAAATATATATATACTGTATATATACACAGTATAATACCAAACAGTGGTGCACTCCTTAATATGCAAAACCTCAGTGTCTATTCAATTGTAAAGGATTAAACACCGTAATAATGAATTCCATGAAGACTGTTTCAGGTGCCCTTCTCTTTCATTAACTTCAAGGTCCTTGAATCAAAACTGTTATTGTTTAATACATAACCAAAATTTTTATTCCATCTGCAATGTCCTTGAACGTGTGCGATCCCAAGGACTGTTGTAATTAGTGATTTTAACTATGAGTAATTATACTTTTAAAAATGAACATGTTTTAACTAATGCATTTACAGTATCTTTGTTTTACTATGTAGATATGAAAATATGTGTCCTTTAACCTAAATCTCTATTATACAAAATAAAAAAGATCTGTAAGTAAAGTATGATGCTAACTTAGCTAATAAAAGTGGATAACAAAAAAGAAATCAGGTGGTCTTCTGGAAAAACAAATACATTGTGTGACTTCACCTTTGCTTCCTGCTTACATTGTTATTGTTGAGTCTCTTGAACCCTTAAAGACATTAATTAAACGTTAAAATAACTCTTGAATAAAAAACATGTTTCTTCTTTAACCTCTGAAAACTGAAGGCCAAGCAAGTACTATAATTTCCATACTAAGGTAATGGCATTTTAATTAAAAATGTGTTCCATGCTTTTCCAAGGAAAAAACATAATTCCCACCATAACATTTCACGCTAAAAATAAATATAGAATGCTTATCTGTAGTTACTGTTAAACTGTAGAAACATACTGTTTCTTTTGTCATGTAATTTAGTTCTTTTCCAAGTGTTTACCAGCAGTTGAATCCAGCAGGTGTACAACTATACGGGGCCGATTCCCCACAAGGCCACCGAGGCCATGGCCTCGGGACGGCATTGAGTAGAGGGGCGGCACAGCCTCTACTCCAAGGGTCTCAAAGTACCGGCCCGCGGGCTAATTCCGCCTCGCAAACCGGTACCATTTGGCCCGCAGCCGCCTGCCAAGTCAGGACAGCTATACGGTCGGATGCAGACCGCATAGCTGTTTCTGTCAGTTCCGGCACTCAGTAGTTCCTTTCGGCCAGAGCTTTGACTCCAGCTGAAAGGAAGGATTAGTGTAGGACTTAGTAGGTGTAAGCAAGGCATGCTGACCACCCCCTTTTTAAGTCTATGTAAAACCTTTCATTTATACTATGTGAAAAAAGTCATAGAAAATACAAAAGGAAACAACCAGGGACACATAAATATATCAAATAAAGTTGTTTTTGCATAAAAAAAAACAGGATTGCCAAGTAACTATAGGCTGTTGATTGGTCTCATCATCAGTACTAATCCCATAACTACAAAATAAAACAATACTTTACTAAAGAAAATATACAGATCTGCTTCACAGGGATGCAAATGTAAAACAGGTTGTACTGATAAGCAAGCCTTATCCTCTTAATCTCTCAACAAATAGCCCCTGCCATCTTCTTATGACATTCCATAGGAAGTGCTGTTTATGGGCATATCTGGTTCTAATATCCGTGTTACTATCTACTTGCCAAAACCTACATGTTATGATTGCTAATCCAGCACATTCTTCTCTTATAACGCTACAGGTGGGAGGAAGTGTTTTATTTCTATTTACATCCAACTCCCCAGTTCATTTTTATTCATCTCTTTTGTAAAACATTGTTACTGTAGAAATAATACAAACAGTACAATGATATGTTCCAAAAGAAGTACATCCTCTTTTATCAGAAGTGCCGTGCAGTGATAAGCTTTAGAGAACAAGTTCTGATTATCAGGTGCTAAGTACCAAACAAAAATGCTGACATGAAAATTTATGATAAAAAAAGTTCCAAGCCTGAGATCTTTACTTGAACAGTAAAATTGGATTAAAAATGCCAAGGGTCCCTGTCAGGCGTTATACATACTTCTTGGCGAGCTCTACCCCAGCCATCAGTAACAATATCCTTCTGAGAGACACCGTGCTCACCTGGAGGGAGGTCAGGAAATTGATGTGGATTCCAGGTATGGTCTCCCCTTTGATGCCCCTAACGTCATTCCCGACCTTCCCCACGGGCAGTGCCTCCCCTGTCTTCTCTATATGGCGGGAAAGAGGTATTGCCACACTCAAAGATCTACTCAACCCGCAGGGCCTTTGTAAACCTCTAGCAGAATTACAGAGCGTATATGGAATCACTAGCAATCACTTCCTACAATACGCTCAAGTACGCCACTTCATATCCGCCAATCTCCCTCCTCCCTGGTCACGAATGTCCCATGTCCAATGGTCTCCTTTCAGAGACTAATGTCCTCTCCAATGGCAAAAATGCCACTTTCTGCTATTGTTCACACCATACAATCCTCACAACACCTGAACTCATCTAGCACCTTTCCCACACACGTCATTAAATGGGCAACCTTTCTTCAGCTATCTCCAGAAGAAGTTGACCGTCTGCTGATACAAGGATGGCTCTCCTTGCGGAAAGCCTTAGTATGTGAGGTGTGGAGAGAACTTCTGTTTAAACTAATGCACAGAGCATTCTATGCCTTCAACCTCAAATTTGCCTCCACCCCTCCCGACTGGCTAACATCATGCCCCAAGTTCCAAGCCCAGTCCCCGAATTTGGAACATCTATTCTGGCTATGCCCCTCTATTACGTTGTTCTGGTCACACGTCCTTACTTACATGAATTCCTTTTCTGAGAATTACAGATCTCCCGACCCAGCCTTCTGCCCCTCTCATGTCAATGGTCCCTCCTCACCGATAAACTCTAGACAGCCCTCCAGGTGGGAACATATCTGCATCCTAGCTGCCAAAAAGGCCATCCTGATGAACTGACTATGACCTGTTTCCCCCTCACTACCTTCCATGAAAGAACTCCTTCACAAGCTAATGTGGCTAGATAAGCTCGATGCCCAATATAACTGCTCCTTCACAGACAGATTTTTTACCACATGGTCCCCATACTTAACGTTGGAACTATCTCTAAGTCAGTTAAAAGAGGTGATGGCTATATTTAAAGACACAGATTGGTATCACAAAGCAAAACTGGCCGGCACCTTAGGCACTCTAGACGTCCTTTGATGCACCACTACCCGGTAGATGTTAGTATGGCTCCATCTATACCCTACTAGTCCCCTAATGCTCACTACAGGTGGCGTACTGCAGATTCAGTGATGATTGTGATGCCTTTTGGAATGTTCACCATTTTATTTACTGTTTGCTACTTTTGTTGTCTCATGCAACTCTGCTCCTGTATCTATTGCACCGAAGCTTGACTTGTTTTGTATTATTGGAAAACTTTCAATAAAAATTATATGCATACAAAAATGCCAAGGCTGTGCATATAGTCATGACTTGCGAAAGAAAAAGGAAAGGAATCTTACTCTTTATCTGTATGTAAATTATATCTGCTTGAACATGTCTGAAGCATTTTACTATGTCATTGTAAACCATATGGAGGTGAGCTGCCCATCTGGAGTTGGATTTGAGTTCTGGGTTTTGCTCAAATATAGTTCCTGTTTCATTTGGTTTCTAGCCATCAAGTCTAGAGGTGCTGCAGCAAAAAAAGGCACTGATACTTCTAACATTACTGGGCTCTTTACTTAGTAATCACAGACAAGGCAAGTGAGTCTGGAGCAGCACTGATGCAGGTAGCTGGAGAGTTTGCCTTTTGTCACTTCAATGAGAGCTTGAAGATTCATTTAAATCCCAATCAAATTTGTCTGCATTGTATTTGTCCCCATCATATATAGTCCTCAAGATACATATAACTGGAATTTTCATTAGGTCAGGTTCCGCCGTTGAGAATAGCTCTACATTTAGGTCCTTATGGGCTGAACATTTTGGCTGGTCTTTTCTGTCTTCATTCTTAAGCATTAAAAACCCTGGTAGTTCTCATGAAAATGCCAAGTATCTGCACTATTACTCGAAAAGTATCTGTGCATCCCTAATTAAAATGCTAATTTTTCTTGGCAAATCTGTAAAAAAATAAATCAAGGCAACTGGACTTACTGTATTTTTCTTGAAGACTTTTCGCAGGTCATCCAAATAACTTTCTCAATTCAATTATGCTGAATTGAGAAAGCTCATCGGATGATCAGCAAAACATCTTCAAGAAAAATACAGCAAGTCCACTTGGCTTGATTTATTTTTTAAAGATATCCCATGGCCTGGATGAATGGGAACCTTTACAGACATTTTCCTGGCAAACATCAAAGTACCACCAGGGGAAAATAATGACAAGCCTAGCAAAGTATCTCAGAACCCAGGATAAGAAATATTTGGATGCCAATGGCATACCTGCCCATGCATCTCTTGAATGACAAGTTTTACTAAATCCTATGGCATTACTTCAGGGGTATAAGGGGGTTTATGTCCCATCTTCATGTGATTGTACATCACTTGTTGCCACAGTTATTGCCTATCTCCAGTTGATCTGACTGCTGCAACATTGTTTGGCTATTTAACTTTACTTTACTCACGCAGGTCTATGATGGAATAAAGTGTAGAGCTGACCTCTGATAGCACCATCTCTTGTTTTCTTTTCTGTCTTGTGTGCATACTGTAAAAACAATGATTATGTGTGGACAGCAAAAAGTCCTAAATGCAGGGAATGGCTTTTCTAAAGCTAATTACTGGGTTGTTCCCCCCCCAACAAATTGCTGACATAAAAAATCCTACCTAAATGCCCCTTTCACTCACTTAAATCTATGGTCATGTGACATTCCAGTCCCAAGCCTTCTCCCTTCTTCTGTGTCCTTGCTTGCATGTATACTCCACCATATGCATGGACATTTTTCTACTGGCTGTCCAGGGGAGAGGGGGGT
This sequence comes from Nanorana parkeri, assembly GCF_000935625.1. NCBI lineage: Eukaryota > Metazoa > Chordata > Amphibia > Anura > Dicroglossidae > Nanorana > Nanorana parkeri. The sequence continues at coordinate 431,171 of NW_017306821.1, read as the reverse complement.
CATCTAAGGATCTAGAAGAAAGAGTGCATTGATGACACTTATATTTTTTAATGGCCTAATATCCTAAACACACTGATGCCATGGGGGTCTTAATGCAGAAATTGAACTGTTTGCAATCATCTGATCCCCTGCAGTGTATGGATGGTGACAGATGGAGAATTGCTCTATCTCCCAAAAAAGGTTTTTGTAATATACCTGTACCATGTGAAATCTGATCTCCATAGGTCATTTTATTTGTTTGTGTATATCTTTTAGTACATATTTTTGAAATAGATATATTTTTAAACTACATTTAGGCATGGTACCTTATATAATAGTGACCCTTTTACAAAGCGTAATTTATATTGTTTTACTATTTAATACTTTGCTTTTATCTATTCGGAGGTATTCCACACAATATATACAGTGTATATATATATATCTATATCTATATCTGTATAGATATAGATATAGATATATATATGTTTTTTTTTATTATAATGGACTATAGAGTGGTACTAGAGGTACTATGGATGCAATCATCACCTCAGTTCTGATAAGGATACTGACATTTTCTGCCATACACATGAATAATATGACAGCCAGTCTAGTATATATAAGTTTGGCTTTGCCCTTATGCCTATTCCTGAAGAAGGGGAATGCTTCCCTCTCTGAAACCCACTGAATGACACTGCCCCCTTCTGACACTTTGCATGCGTGGCTTTCTTAAAAGATACGCCTTCTTACTGGCCACAAGTAAGGCAACTCTTCCAACAGGGTTGATATACCTTCTCTAGATCCACTCACTGGCATCTTACTGTGACGATAATGGCATCTTACTGTGACGATTTTTAGGGTCTAAGTCTAAATATTAAAAAATAGAATTATTTTGTCCCCCAGTCATGGCAAATGCAGGCCTTGCATGGCACCAAGCCCTCATCTATTACCAGTGGACAAGTTAATATAAGCAAGCAGGTCTGGTAGAGGTGGTGACCCAGGCGACCCTGCATTCACCCGAAAATCATAAACCTAAGTTACAAAACCGGCTACATTTCATCATTTGGAATTGGGCGGGATAGTGTAAAATAAAGGTTCATCCTCCGCCTACTTTCCATCCCCAGCCCTGCCCAAGGGGCCGCCTCCTAAAGGACTGACAAAAAGATGCTGAACTAGCTAGAGGAGGCTCTTGTGTTTTAAAAACATCAAACTGAAAGCTCCCATCTGAAGAGGTCCTAAAACAGAAAGTTTGTTACTGTTGGGATCGACAGGTGAAAATAAAGAACAGGCAAGATTTAAAAAAAGATACGTAATGCAGTCACCACATCCAAGGACTGGTAAGGCACAGTACATTTACAGGGTGATTCACAAAAGGGTGGAGAGTTAGGAGAAGGCAGGAGAAATGAACACACTAGTCTAGGCCAAAATAGCTCATTTGGAAAAATTCTCCAATTCAGCTCCTTTCCAGTTCAGCTATTTTAGCCTAGATTGTTCACTTCTCCTGCCTTCTCCAAACTCTTCACCCTTTTGTGAATAACCCTGTTAATGTTTGTTTTTTAGGTTTAGATGCTTTAATTGAAAAATCCAGTTAAGTACCCAAATCATCTCTCATTCTTATTTGGATTAAAATTACACAGCTTTGACATATTGTTAGTAAACTTTCCATTTACTGTAGTAATGTTGGATAAACATTTTGTAAAAAAAAAGTGATCTCAGCCTTTTAATCAAGAAAACAAAACATTCATGAATAGGAAAATCATTTTTAGCAATTGTAGCACTTTCTTTCAGGAACAGCCCATAAAGCAACTATTTTCCTTTTCTAATGTTGACAGAGTAAAATGTGAACTATTCATCTTATAATCATCCAAGTGGTTCATAATCAGTGAACAAAAACTCTGATCTGTCCCCAAGAATCAATCATCATTGGGTGTTGCCATCTCACCTCTGCCACAGCCTACAGAAGGTAAAACAAAGCTGTCAATCACATCCTGCACATAAAACACCTCTGCTCTTCATGTGACAGTCACATGTTAGTGGCAGAATAATAATTTTAAATAAATTTAAAATTTGCATATCAGCATATTCTGAGGCTGCACATTTTTGGGAAGAAAAGAGTGTGTTTGAAACAGCGGATGAAGTGCATTATGAATGTACCACTATGTTTACATGCTTATGGAAATGAAAAAAAAATCACTCAAAGTAAAAAAATTAAGATTCGAACGCGCGGCAAAACTTTGCCAGCGTTTTGTTTAACTGCAAGCGCAAAAATTAGGGCAAGCCCTATTTTTTGCATTTGCAGTGGAATTTTTTTGTCGTGTGAACAAGGCCTAAAGACAGATTTAAGAATTTGCAAATATTTTACTCTGTATGCCCAGACAATCAAAGAACTGTATTTTTTACTTTTTTTTTAGATATATTTAATATTTATAATGAAACCCATTTCCTACCATTGGGAATAACAAAATGAGTGCAATATACTGAATGGACGGATGTTAAATTGTGCCCAGTAGATTTAAAAAAAGGAAATACTCAAATTATTTATATGTGACACATCCGTTAGTGAGTGCTTAGTTTAGATGCCAACAACTGTTATCACAACTATTATGTTTGCATGCTGTCTCCACAAGCATCAACTATTATATGCAGTAAAAAAAAAAAAAACAGAAAGAAAGAAACAAAGCTATTAAAATAAACGAAACACAATAAAAAACCAAAAACAAATGTATGACAGGATGGAAATCCCGAAAGTCATTATGCAGAGATTTTCTTCAGCCTATACATGTCAAAACACAAAGACAATTAAATGAAAGTAGAGAATGCTTCATATACTACGGGGGTTAGTCACAAAGCTGCTAAAGGCAGCCAAAAAAACATTCGGCTATTCACTTCTGGCTTGTACAGCTGAATTCAGCCGTACATAGGCTGAAACCAGCTGTACATCGGCTGCCTTTGGCTGCTCCGCCCAGTTGTTGTTGTTTAATGACAGTTCAGCGTCCCCAGGTCATTTGGGGATGCTGATCTGTCATTACAACTGGGCGGAGCCAGCCGCGAGATCATGGCTGGATCCACCCAGCTGTCATTTGCGGGGCGAATGGCCGGCCTCCGGCAGGCCATTTGCCCTGCTTCGGCCGCCTTCAGGTGCTGTACGGGCTATAGTGAATAGCCCATACAGTAGCCCCTCGGTTCAACAGAACCGAAGGGCTCCTGCGGCCGAAGATAGCCAAAGAAACAGTTGAAGCTATGGCTGGATCTTTTGACTCCTTTGTGAATAGCCACCATAATGTATGGGGGTTTGAAGTAATTTTTAGGCCTAAAATGTTCATTATAACGTGTGCAAAAAAAGGCTTTGGCAGCTAAAGGGTTAAAGAATGTAAATGTCCACCAGAGACTGAGGTGTTTAAATATCTTCAACTCCATAGTTACCCTGTCAGTCCGCCTGATGATGGAGTCTCCCACCACCAGGATTTTGACCCTGAGTAGGAGACAGTATCCAAAACAGCCACTTACCTGTTTTGAACATATTTGTCTGTACACTCCTGGGGGTCCAGTTTGCGCTCCTATGTTGGCAAGTGGGAAAGGGATCTTCAGTGGACATGGAGGGAGGATGAATGGAAGCAAGAATGGGGAAATATAGCCTGCTCCCTTAATGTCACAAATGCAGAAGTTGCATACAAGGTTGTTATGAGATGGTATACTGTTCCTATCTGTAAAGCGAATTTGAATCCTGGCCTTGCAGGGAGATGCTTTCGAGGATGCTCTGAGGAGGGTGATATGCTACATACCTAGTGGACGTGTCCATTTGCTACCATCTTTTAGACAAAAATATATAGGTTACTGAAAGCGTAATTCCATAAACATATAGCAAGGGACCTTAGACCTGACCTTTTCTACGTGAATATACCTGGTTTGACTAAATCTTCGCAGACGCTGTCTCATCACATCTTCTTAGCAGCTAAACTGACTCTCGCGAGTAGTTGGAAGAAGCAACAGATTCCTTTTAAGAAATGTCTTCATAGAATGGATAACATCATGTTTAATGAATGCATAATAATGATTTTGGATGATAGTCAGGCGAAGTTTCTTCGTATTTAGAAACCCTGGAAGTTGATTCAACATCATGCGATGGATTTCACTAGGTTTCGAGGCATATGAGTGCACTGGGGGGACTGGGAAAAGAGGACTGTTTTGGGGGTGGGGGGGAGGACCTAGTAGCCTCCCCTTTCACTAGTTCTGTTAATGCTCCTGGCATTACGAGACCCACTGTGTCTGCTTCCTTTGTCTTTTCTAGTACTTTCTTATTTCAACATTCTTTCCTTTCTTTTCCATCTTGGGCATTTCTCCAGGTTTGCCTTAAACTGACATTACAGTAAAAAAAAAATCCCCCCCCCCCCCTCAATGCTGGTGTAAGCACTTTACTGAAATTATGCCTCTTGATCCGATGATCTTCTTTCCAGTAGTTTTCAGTCGTCCCTCCAGCACTGGTGCCGGTCTCTGATCCAGCGCTGACTGCTGTGTCTTCTATGTTTCACGGAGACTGTACAGGTGCATGCTGCCGGGCTGCCTGCATTGACTTACCTTGTGTCTCTCCTTGTCTCCCGGCCGAAGATCTGTACTGCGCATGCGCCCGACCGAGAATTTTTAGAACTTCAGATTGGAGCATGCGGCGGAGACACAGGTAAGTTTAAACCTATTTGGTGACTTTTTAAAAAACATTTTTGTATATATCTACTGCTTGCTAGCAGTAGATATATGAACAAATCTGCAAGGGTACCCTTTAAAGGCAAAGTTATATATATACATTTTTTTTTTACAAAAGTATGATAGATATACATATTAGTTTTTCTACTACTTTCTATGGGTGTGGTAAATGTTTGGACATACTTTGATTGCATGGACTTTTGTTGAACATGTTTTTATATCATTTTTCTATGCATTTGATTATGCGACTGTTAAGTGACTATCGGGATTTCTATTCTCTACTGCTGTTCTACTACGTCTATTGTGCTTATTTTTTCAATAAAAGTTTTGAAACAGGAAAAATACTATACACAAAAATAAAAGTACTATAAAACAATGCAAGATTTTCCAGTTAGAATACAATTCTACAACCACAGCAGGATGTTATAGCTCAAACATTTCTTTTTAAATATCTGTAATGTTTTCAATTTTCAGTTAAACTATTTTATCTCTTATCAATCTTCTAAAATGATTACAAAGTAAATATTATTATAGTAAGTACTTTTTATATATATTTTAGTCTACATATATTTTCCATAAATCTTTGATTCCATACAAGCAACTCTTTCATAATTGCTTCTATTCTAAAGTTGTTAGAGAATGTAACCATAAAATTACTTGTTCCAAACTAAATGTAAAACAGATAGCAAAACAGTAATGGGACTTCCCAGAAATAGGAATATTTGCCAAGAATAACACCTTAGTTTTAGATGATGAGGTCAGATTCATTTACGGCAACTGATCTCCATTGTCCAGCTCAAGAGACTTTTCAGCCAGTATGTCTGAGACTTCTTGCTGGTTTCTTGCTGGTTAGTATGCGAAAAAGCCCTTCTCATTTTATTAAACATTTTTATAAGCTATTCTCCCATTTAATAAAGTAGTAGATAAATCAGAAATGTACAGAAACCTAGAAGATGGATACTCACTAGAGGGTAGCTACTGCATTCTGTTCATGTCTATGCCTTACTAAATATGGGTGACTATATGTGATCACTAAATTGTATTCTATAGCTCTATAACAATGCAGCCGAGGACAGCCCAGAATAGGTCAAAATGTGGTGTCACCATGTAGGCCAATGGGCATACATGTGGTTTTTGCTGCATTATGGCTGAAACACGGACTTGCATATATGGTTGTGTACTGGACTCCAAGCAACATAGTATGAAATGGATTTGAGCCATAGGGTTCATATGAGAGATAAAGTATTAATTTAAAGTGTGGATGGCTATATGAACAAGTGTTTTGAGATATTGAGTGAGTCCAATGTAAATCCTGCATGCTTATCTGTGTTTGAGGATATATTCTTCTATATGACCACACATGGGTTTAGCTGAAGGATATCACAGGTCTTGTCTGTTTGGCAGATAAACTTTACACCAATGAATAACAGAAAACATTGGTCAAATACATCTTTAAGCACTTTAAATTGTACTTTTTTTACCTGAAGGAATTCCAAGCTCTTGGGATTGACAAGACAACACAGCTTCATTCTCTCTCTTCAGGTCATTGCAGCTGGAAAATGGGACTCCTTTCATAGGGTCATCTGAAATTGTGTAAGGATACAACATTTTTTTCCATATAATTTGGATAGTTAGCACATGCTGCTATACATGTCCATATGAACTATCTTTATATAGGGGGTAGCACTGACAGTGACCCTCCTGCCAGTCTTTTGCAGGTTTGGCAGAGAGCGCCAAATCCAGAACATCAGTTGCACTTTCTGAATAAATCAAGTAGTGGCAGATCTCTGACTACTAGTACTAGTGAAAATTGGGTTGTTTGGGACCAGCAGCCTTGAAGAGATGCCATGAAATCGCCTTCCTGCAGGAATTTGATACATCCTGGAAACTTTTCATTACTTGATATATAGGCCGCCGAAACATGTTGGACGAAAATGGCACTTTTGGCAGAAGACAAAAGTGCAATTTTTCTGCCGAAATAGCGGTGCATCCGTTCTTTCTCTCCTCTCCACTGGGCGGTGCTCTGTGTCCCAGCGGGGAGGAGAGAAATTGTCACAGATAGCTGAGCGCTGCGGAAGGAGAGCATTGTGAGCAGCCAGCATCTCTCCTCCTCGCACCGCTCAGCCTCCTATCACAGATCAGAGTGTGGGCGGAGACAACCAGCGCTGTCACAGGAGGCCTGCCGGCGCTGCGGGGGAGGAGTCAGCTGTCAGATCGAGCTCTCCTTCCCGCACCGCTCGCTCAGCCTTCTGTGACAGTGAGTCAGGATGGAGAGCGGGTACAAGCACTTGGTGATCAGTGATCGCTGAGTGTTTGGAAATAATTGAGGACATAGTATGTTTACTGTGTCCTCAATTATGAATGAATAGGAAGTGATCTACATCACATCCTGTTCATTCATGATTGGGGATATAGTAAACACACTATGAGGGCTATTCACAAAGCTGCCGAAGGCAGCCGAGTGAATAACCCAGCTGAAGTGAAGTGAGCCCAACGCTGTTCGGCTATTCACTTCAAGCTTGTACCTCTGATTTCAGCCGTACATTGGCTGACTTCGGCTGCACTTTGGTCAGAAGGACTTCGATTAAGCCGATCCAACATCTGGATCGGCTGAGCGGAAGCTTTGGCAGCTCTCTCGCTGCCGTTCGCCCCCTATTCACATAGCATTCGGCTTGACTATTCTGCTCAGTACCTCCAGCAGAATAGGAACTCAATGAAAAAAGTAGAAAAAAAAAAAAAGATGAAAAAAGGTTTAAAAATTTAAATAAGTAATAAACGTAAAAAAAGAAAGATTTAGAAAAAAAGAAAGAAAAAACAATTGGACGGAGCTAGCAGTGACAGCTAGCTCTGCCAAACTGTTTCCTATTAGCCGAGACCTGCTAGAGTCTTCTAGCAGGTCCCAGCCAATTAATAACAACTAGGTGGAGCCGCTGTGATGTCACGGCTGGCTCCGCCAAGTTGTCATTGTTTAATGACAATTCAGGTCACTGGCCTGTTATTGCAACTGGGCAGAGCCAGCTGTGAGATCACGGCTGGCTCCGCCCCGCTGTCATTTGCGAGGCGTTTGGCTGGCCATTCGCCCCGCTTCAATTCGGCTTAGTCGACCCGAAGCATATGCCGTCGGCTCGGCTGAGCCACTCGGCCGCCTTTGGGAGCTGTATGGGCTATATGAATAGCCCATACAGCAGCCCTTCGGTTCGACTGAACTGAAGGGCTCCGGCGGAGGAAGCAAGCCGAAGGATCAGCCGGAGCTATGGCTGATCCTTCGGCTAGCTTTGTGAATTTGTGAATAACCCCGTATATCCATATGTTATAAATGAACAGGAACACTCAGTATAGAGTACGGGGGCTGCAGTAAAAAATATATTAAATAAAATATTTTTAAAAATGTTTAAAAGTTAGAAAAATAATTTTTCCGGTTTAGTCCCGACATTTATTTTCATTTCGGTTTCGTTTTTCGGTTTTAAACTTTTCATTTCGGTGCACCTCTACTTATTTTATTACTCAATAGTTTTTCATATTGTAAGACTCTGTATATTAGCATTTAAAGTGCAGCTGAAGCCAACATTTTTTTCTTTAATTTTGGATAGGGTAGATAGGGATTAAAAACCTGTCACTTTGTTGCTGCTGTCTGCATCCCCATTAGGGAGATTCACCCTCTATGTTTGTCTTGGTGTCACTGAAAGTTGAACAAAATCCCAAATTTTGGGTTATCCCCAGAACAGGAAAAGACTGGGGATACTAGTTCTGATGACCCTGCTGAGCACTAAGGATCTCCATACACTTTGGAGGATTTCCTCTTAACTCTCGTTGTGGTTTTCCGACAGAAAGTGAAAGGAAATCTTCCCGAGGGGGCGCAGATGGCAAAACAAAAAGCTGACAGGCCAAAAAACAGTTTTGGCTTCAGTTCTACTTTATTCTAAAGTGGCAGCAAAGTGAGGAAAGAAAATATTGCTAGGAGGTAGGGAGTTTTTGGAAGAAGTGGCAAAGTCCCTTTTGGACAAGCACATCTGGATGCAAACAGTCTGCGTCCCGGTCGTCTGCAGGTAATCACAGCCTGTGCAATCACTTGAGAATGGCCTGAGAACAGCTGCAGGCTGTGGCAACTGTCATCATAATGTACAGTGCCTCCAGCATGTTACAGATTGCATAGATTGTAAGCCCTCATGGTAACATCTTGTCTTGAATTGTATTGTGATTGTAATGTCTTCCTTATATAGTAAAGCACTGCACAAACTGTTGGCGCTATATAAATCCTGTATAATAATAATTCTCACAGAGGAATTTGTGAGACTCAGGCAATCAGCTCCATTCGCAAGTGTGAATGGGGCCTTACAAGCAGGAGAGAAGCCCACAATTGTCCATATTGCCTCATGATACAGTTGTATAGGCACATGAGTTAATTTCTACTTGTTCAAATATTATCTTTCTTATAAACAGTACCCTGAGTATTCTTGGCTGAATCTCAAGATAAACAGAGCAACTTTAGCACTGTACTGATAATGAGGGGAAGTCCCATCATAGTAAATCTTGCCAAGGGAAATATTCCAGGAGTTTAGGTTTGGGGCCGCAGATGTCTGTGTAATTTTTCTTTTTCATTGAACAATGGGAGTCTAAGAACTGTGGGAGTTTCCGAGAAATGGAATAAAAAGCTAATACTAAATTCTAGTGGCCCATTTTTCAGAAGCCTGTCATCCTTCAAAGTAAAGAATTCCTGTTAAAACATCCATTGCTTCCAACATGACATATACTGTAAAGTTCATAGATCCAATCTGCTTTGGTCTTCTGGTCAGTAAATATCTACTTTGTCAAAAATAGCTGACAATTCCTTTGTCTGTTTTACATCCCCCCCTTCTCCACCAAAAAAATGTCTCCAGGTTGAATGAGAGACATACTGTGAGTACAAGGTGTCATGAACTCACACTCTGATGGGCATATATGCCTATGATGAGGCAGCCTGACGCTGTTGCTTTAGGTGGGTCACGTGGAGGGGGGTGCGGCAGGCAGAGTGGCATGGCCGCTCTGTTGCACAATGTTTGCAGTGTGCCTGCTGCCCCCTTTTCGGTCAGAGTGTGCCAGGTTGCTAAGAACGGGGCGGGGAGATGTGTAAGGGTGTAAGGGTCATACACATCTCCCTGCTGAGCTCTTATCAACCTGGGATACTCTGACCAGTGTTCCTCCCAGGTCCTCGCAACCAGTGACATCACTAGGCAAGATGCTGCAGAGCCTTGTATGACCTTTGATACCAGGGGCTGACTGGCAACTTTTAGCCCAGGGGGCAA
>NW_017306821.1:410769-414440 GCF_000935625.1 Nanorana parkeri | reverse complement strand
GGGCTGCCCTCTACAGTGCCTGATCCAGCCAGCCCGGATCGCATACCGATGCGATCCGCGCTGGCTGGATCTAATCAGGCACTTTAGAGGGCAGCCCGCGGGGGCCTCCAGAGGTCAGCCTAGAGGAGCGAGCGGCCGCCGTGTACAGAGCCGCATCTGTAGCGGCTCTGTAAGTGGCGGCGGAGGGAGAAAAAAAAATTCTATTAGCGAGGCCAGTGACGGGCCCCCTGACGGCCGCTGGGAGCGTACCCGTAGCGGTAGCGATGCAAAATGCGCAGCCGGCTTCCTCGCTATGCTAATAGCGTATCTCCTCAGAAGCTGCACACAGCGCGCCGGTTTAAGTAATAACCATCACACTCTGTATGCAGCTTCTGACAGCGTGGGAGACTGGAGGCTGGGCTTGTCTGGATCCAGGGATCAGGTGAGTATTAAAAAACAAAAATGTTTTATTTTATATTTCCGGGGACATAATTTGTCAGGGGATGGTCTCCTCAATCTGGGGACTGTCCCCAGAAATCAGGGATGAATTGTCAGCCTACACTAGGGAGCCCACACTAGCCACCAGGGAGCCTCCACTGGCCACCACTAATCACCAGGGAGCTCCCACTGGCCACAGTGGAGCCCCCACTTCCCACCTGGAAGCTACCACAGAGCCACCACTAATTATTATGGATCCCGCACTGACCAGCAGAGAGCCTGCACTGATCACCTGACAGTCTGCATTGGCCACCTGAGAGCCTAATTAGGGAGCCGCCTTTGCTGCACCCACACGCACCTGTGAAACTCTCTGGACCCCTGGTGAGAGCCTGCACAACCATCCTGAGACACTGGTGACATCAGGCGGCGAACCCAGAGCTTCATATTATTCTGCATTGCTGTAATATGTATTGCTGATGCTATTCTGCATTGCTGTATAATTGTATTGCTGGGATTTGTAGTCATCTATCGCTGATGCTATTCTGCATTGCTGTATAATGGTATTGCTGGGATTTGTAGTCCTCTATTGCTGATGCTATTCTGCATTGCTGTATAATGGTATTGCTGGGATTTGTAGTCCTCTATTGCTGATGCTATTCTGCATTGCTGTATAATGGTATTGCTGGGATTTGTAGTCCTCTATTGCTGATGCTATTCTGCATTGCTGTATAATGGTATTGCTGGGATTTGTAGTCCTCTATTGCTGATGCTATTCTGCATTGCTGTATAATGGTATTGCTGGGAATCGTAGTTCTCTATAACTGTTGGCAATCTTCATTGCTGTATAATGTATTATTGCTGGGATTTGTAGTCCTCTATAGCTGATGGTATTCTGCATTGTTGTGTAATCAGGGGTGTGGAAATTTGTTTTTAAAAACGACTTGTCCAAGGGCTAAAGTTGGGGCCGAATCTACTTGCCCTTCATGACAATCTACTTGTCCCAATACAAAAAAATAGTTTTAATCAAAACTAGGGATGCACCAATGCCGGTTTTTCGGTATCAAGTACGAGTACCGATATTTTGCTTTTGGTACTCGCCGATACTGAATACCAATACCGGTGCTTCCACTGGCATAGAAGCCGGCAGCGGGTAATGACATGCCAACCGGCTTCCTGATTGCCAGGGAAGCCGGCTGCATGTTGTTTGGCCGGCTTAATTGTGGTTGGCCGGGAAACCGTCTTAAATAAAATATTAACCGTTCTGTAAGCAAAACCTAATTTTCTGGCAGTGGCCCTCCCGAGAATGATTTTCATGTACAAGATGTTCAATGGTGACAGCAACATTAGCAACAAACTCTTTAAGATTAACTCCATTACAAAGACTAGAGGCCACCACCTACAATTGGTGTAAAAAGAATTCCAGCACAAGGGGCAAAGGGGGTTCTTCACTGTTAGAGCGGTTAGGGTCTGGAACTCACTGCCACCGGCAGAGCGTGGAAACGTTCAAGAAACTTTTGGACGATTTCCTGAGGGACCATAATATACAGGGGTACAAGTACTCCTAAGAATGAGATGATACATGGACTATACACATCAGCTATAGGTTGGACTTGATGGACTTATGTCTTTATTCAACCTCAAATACTATGTAACTATGTAACTATGTCGATGTCACTAAGTGTGACACTTAGTGACAGTGTATAATAAAGAGTAGATGCATAGTCCTATACAACCGGCCCTTTAAGGGTAACCATACTGCTGATGCGGCCCCCGATGAATTTGAGTTTGCCACCCCTGCTGTAGAGTATGCCAGGTGACCACTATTAGCTGTTAGAGAAAAAAATGTAAATGTTTGCTTTAAGTTTTAGGCTGAGAAGTTCAGAAAATGTTTGGAATCCTAGGCATGTGAGGTGTACAAATAAAGGACAAATAAATGAATGTATTTAAATGCATTTTTTTAGCTGTGCTTTTTTTCTAAAAAATAATAATCATCAAACTGGGGAAACAGTGTTTTCTTTACTTTTTTTCCTAATTTTTTTATGTTTAATTCATCCTAAGTGAGGCATTAGGCACACACATGTGATATAACTATATAGCCCTATCTATCCTCTAAAAAAAATAATTTATAATATCTGTGGGTGCACTTAGTAAGAAACTATATTACTGCCGTGGAAGAATCACACAACAAAAATTTAAAATGTGCATCAGTCATTAACGAACAGAAACAGAAAAAAATATCAGTCATTAGGGGGTTAAAGGATATGGCAACATTATTAAAACAAATGTTATGTCCAAATGTCATCAAGATGCTGGACTGTTGAAAATCATTGTTCTGATAAACATAAATCTCTCTCCCCTGAACATGTATCAACATTTAGTTTAACCTCCCTGGCGGTATTCCCGAGTGTAGCTCGGGGTTACTTTTCCATACCATAAGCGGTAACCCCGAGCTACACTCGGGAAAGCTGCATAGCATTTACTTACCTTGTCCCTCGAGCCGTGCTGTGTTCTGTGGCCGATGCCGGTTTCCGGGTTCCATCGCTTGCAAGCGTACGCGTCGCAGGGGGGCGGACCGGCAGGATATTAAAAAAAATAAATAAAAAAAAAACGACAAAAACTAAAAACATTCGAAAAAAAATAGACCGAAAAATGACATGAAAAAAATTAAAAATCATACCGCCAGGGAGGTTAACCACTTCAAGACCAGGTGTTTAGACCCCTTCCCATCCAGGCCATTTTTCAGCGCTGTGGTACTTTGACTGAAGTTTATTCCGTCATGCAACGCTGTACTGAAATGAATTTTATACCATTTTTTGGGGACAGATAGAGGTTTATTTTGGTGGTATTTAAACACCACTGGGGTTTTTATTTTGTACTATAATTAGGAAAAATTACAGAAAATTTTGAAAAAAAAGGGTTTTTTTTACATTATGTTAGGAAACATTTATTATTACCCAGTTTTTTGGTAAAATATAAAAGATCGGGTCACGTCGGGTAAATAGACACCAAACATGTCAAACTTTAAAATTGCAGGCACCCGCGAAATCGCAGAAAACTACCATACCCAAAATTGGCCATAGGCGACACTTTAAAAGCTTTTACCGCTCATCAGTTTAGTGTTATCAGTGATTGATGGCCCTAGAATCATTGCTCTCACTGCGACGTTTGCGGCGATATGTAACATGTGCGGCGTAATGGGAGCAATCGTCTTTTTTGCACGTATGCGCCCCCGACGCATGTTTGCATGCGTGTAT
>NW_017306821.1:403010-410419 GCF_000935625.1 Nanorana parkeri | reverse complement strand
GGGGGGGGGGGACCGATCGGCACCCCATACATGCGATCCGCCGGCTCTACAGCCGGCGAATTGCTTATATGGTAACAGGCATCGCTGCCTGTTTTTAAATTTCGTCCGTTTCCCGCTCGCGCGCGCCCTCTAAAGACCGCTCAGATCTAGAGAGCTCCGGGACGGCCGTTTTTTTACTACGGCCGGCCCGGAGGTAGTTAAAAGGCTAAAATACAAACAGAGTGAGGCCACATTCACACTAGGGAGGTTTGGGAGGTTTGGGAGTCTTTAATTGCGTTTCAGCACTGAAACGTAATAAAAAATGCCCAAAACCGCGCTAAACAGCACGGTTCGATTGAAAGCTGTATGGAAACCGCACTGATCAGCACAGCGAAAAAGGGTCAGGGAGCAATTCAGGCGTGGGGCGGTTCTGATTCGCGCGGCCAAATCAGCCCTCTTGGGCCTGAAGGGAGTTCATCAAAACTGGAGCAGTCAAAATCTGGAGCAGCTGTGCATAGCTTCTATCTTTCATTTTCAAATCTTAACTGAACAAACTGAAGAGAGAAGCTGATTAGGTGCCATGCAAAGCTATATCATATTATATAAATATGATATATACAATTCATCTATGATTACATATTGAAAAGAGGTTAGGTGGTTGCAATTGATATGTATGTACTGTAACTGTTTAATGTAATGCTGATCATGATCTACACATTGGTAACATACACTCTAATTGCTGCCTGTAACACTCACCTGCGTGTAATCTACCCCACAGAACAAAATGTTATTAGAAATGTTATGAGGAAGATTAGAGGTAATTGAGAAGGACTGTATGAAAAATGATTCAATGTCATTTCACATGGCCTCCATGCTATCATTTATCTCCTAATCACATGAAAGCATCTGGGTAGGTTCAAGTTTACTGATGCATATAATCCAATTACATTGTTTTCTTAACCCTTTTAAGTAACAACTTGACATTGATCAATAATTAAGTCAGTTTAATGTAGAAACAAAGGTAACATCACTTACAACTGTAATTGGGCCAAGATGGAATAAGTGTCTTGCATATCCTTCCATTTCTACTTACCCTTCTCTCTCCATTTATATAAAAAAAGGAATTAAAGGAGTGCTAAAGTCACAGCAAACCGTATACTATCCTGATATAAACTCAGCATTGTAATGGGAATATATACTATAATTTTTGATAATGCAATCAAAGCTTTGCCTAGTGGCAGCACCTGCCCTGGGTATATTCAAAAAGAAAGATCAATGCAGCTTTCAAAAGGGAAATTTAAATAATGTAGTGATTTATTAAAGACATAAACTAATAAACAACAAAAACAATAAAAAATGTGTTAAGTGTTCAAAAACAAAATTGAAAGCAACAATAATACAATAGACACATAGGGGCTTTTGTTTTAAAAAAAAGAAGTGAATGGGACATTCACTGCTAGTGAATAATTTACTATAAATTAAAACATCAGGCTGATTCATCTGCTTGTTTGGTGATTGTGGCATTCTCTGCTTTATAAATATGCCACAAATATTTATGTAGTGCTAGAATTTTAAAAATAGGTGAATATACAGTATATTTGGACACATATATTTGTTTTCCAAAGCTTTTACCTTGAAACTGTAAATTATGTTAAAATCTGAGAATCTGAAATGTTTAACTTCAGTTTAGCAATGACTGCTAACATCAGAAAATTATTTTTTAGAAACTCTAAGCATATCAGATTGTAGGAAAGGCCACATTATAAAAAAGGCAAATATATTTCTGATATTTGCAACTCAATATGCCAAAACAACATTAAAAAAATAACAAGTAATAATGACAATAATAGCGGATTAAAAATATGTTTTGCTTTTTTCCAAAAAAGTTGTATTTATTTATTCTTACACTTGATGTATTATGTTATACAGTATAACAGTCATTTAAAATGGGAGGTCAGGTTACCCTCTGTAAGGTTTTTATTGCCTGACAGGCCAGAAGATAATGGGAAATCTCACCATCAGGTACACAGACAAAGTACATTTTAATAGAGTGTAGAGGGTTAGATCTTCTTAAAGTGACATTAAACCCTCAGATTTTTTAACATAAACCAATACTGTAATGTGTGCCTTATTGTAATCCATGGTAGTTTCCCTTCTCTTTGCTGCTCTTCCTTTTAAATCCTCATGTCTTCTCATGCTGAGGGAGAACTTCCCTTTGCAGCTGAGTGCCTCTTCCTGCAGTGCTGGCTCAGGTTGCAAACCAACACACCGACACCATGTATCCCTTTCAGAGACAAGGCAGTCTGCTGCAAAACAGAATTTCTGCCCAGCATGAGAAGAGATACAGATTTAAAAGGAAGAGCAGCAAAGAGAAGGGAAACTACCAAGGATTACAGTAAGGCACACATTACAGTATTGTTTCATGTTAAAAGATCTGAGGGTTTAATGTCACTTTAAATTGCTTTCTTGCTGCCCATAACTTTCTGCCATGGTGATAACTTTGCTGCATCTCCCCAATGGGGTCATAGACAAAAAAAAAAAAAAAAGCTTAAAAGAAATGTAAACTCTTCCCCATTCTATCCAAAACTTAAAATTAAAATGATCTGAAGGCTTTAAGGGTCTTTGTGAGGGAAATGCAGTTATTATATGCTATAAATTATGTGTAGTGGACCAAAATGTATAGTATGATTGAAAGATGGGTAAATAACTGTGTTCCATGCTAATCTACATACAACAATCCAACCAAAGCTATGGTCTGCACATAGGAAGTCACCAAGAACCCATGATCTCTCACCTGAGTACAGATAATCCAGTTTCTTTCCGGAAAAAGACATTCTTTCTTGTTGTGGATTCATCATCAAAAGTAGTCCTGTAACCTTAGCCGTATTTATTATATTAAAACAAATGCTTAGGAAGCTGTTTGGCACCAACTGAATACAATCACGCCTGATAAGGGTACACAGTTTATTGCTGTTGAATTTGAAAGTGTTTACAGTCAACAATTCGTATTATATATAGGCATTTATATATCGCCAACGGTTTACAAACCACTTACATACTGTACATTCATATCAGTCCCTGCCCTTAAGGAGCTAACAATCTAAGGTCCCTATCTCACACATACTATGAGCTAATTAGACAGGAGCCAATTAACCTACCAGCATGTCTTTGGTGTGAGGGAGGAAACAAGGAACTACGTACAGTGAGAGTATGCAAACTCCATGCAGATAGTATACTGGACAGGATTCAAACCAATGACCCCAGTGCTGAAAGGTAGAAGTGCTAACCACTAAGTCACTGTGCTGCCCAGCAATCTTATTTATATTCCAACAGCCCCATTTCACCCATCTTCACATAGGCAAGCTGAAGTCATGGACTGTGAAAGACGTGTAGCCATGTTGCTCAGTTCTGCTCAGTACATGCTCTAAAATAGACTTTCCAAGAAAGTGTAATTCTCTGTCATGGGCTCCACATACTCACAGTAAGTTGTGAGAAGTAGAAGTAGAAAGATTTACAGGGTTTTTCACAAAAGGGTGAAGAGTTTGGAGAAGGCAGGAGAAGTGAACCTTCTATGGTGACCTGATAGAAATCTCCAACTCTGTCGCATGAATGGTCACCTGAGATGAGATTCTGGGGTGGAACATAAAATGCTGGATACTGGGATCAAAGCTGAAACTAACATTTTAATGATACATTTCCAGATCACTTGGGGACCTTCTATGGTGACCTGATACAAATCTCTAACTCTAACTGCCACAGGGAATGGTTACCTGAGATGAGATCTTGAAGTGGAACATAAAATGATGGGATCAAAGCTGAAACTGAAATTTTTAATATAAATTTCCAGATTGCTTGGGTACCTTCCATGGTAACCTGATACAAATCTTTTAAGTAATAAATTTTTTTATTGATTTATCATAAATATCAGCATATAAACAGTAAGCAGCCATTTACATATATCCCTGTACATATGCATATTTCCCCCTTATACATGTCTACGTGTCTTTATAAATGCACTTGCATCCTGGATATCATATTATATCTCTTATAGTGTTATTCTCG
Source organism: Nanorana parkeri (assembly GCF_000935625.1). Taxonomy (NCBI): domain Eukaryota; kingdom Metazoa; phylum Chordata; class Amphibia; order Anura; family Dicroglossidae; genus Nanorana; species Nanorana parkeri. Next base: position 406,378 of record NW_017306821.1, on the reverse strand, counting down.
CTCATTATGACTGCATACTTTAATATAATTCCTTTATATATCTATATTTACCCCCCTCCCCACTTACTCCTTCTGTACCCAGATCGACTGTATAAACTTATATTGTCCTTTGACTGCAGTTTGTAGTTCCTCAATAGCTGTATGGCACAATCCCTGGTGTGCATCTATTCTGTCCAGGCGCTCATGGGTCCCCTGTATAGCTTTGTGCAGTCCTGTCATATCCTGCTTATATGTGTGTTCAAAACGAGTAAACATGTTTTCCATATCTCTCTTAGAAGGCAAGTGCTCTAATATCATTTTAGAATCCATAGTGGTATTACCTGACTCCAGATCTTCCTCGGATGAGGCATGCACACTCTCATGCAGTATTGGCAGATAACCTCTTGGAGAGGACTCCGTTGCTCTTGATCTGCTCGAGGATGATCCATTTATTAATCCACTTGAGGTAGCCATCTTCCCTTCTTCCCTCGTTGATCTAGAAGTATTGGCCCCAGAGAAGAAAGTTTCCATGTCGGATCTCAGCGATCTGGCTGTTTTCGTTTTCTGTCCCTTCCTCCCTTTTCCTTTCTTGCCGCTCATATTCGCCTGAGCGGAAGAGGGGAGGCTCGCTGCTGATATTGGCGATTTCGCAGGGTTTTGCTGGAAGGTTTGCTGGAGGCTCGTTTGGGGGGAGATTAACTGGAGGGTTGTTGCGGTTGCGGTCCACTCTCTATGGCGCCTGGGAACCCATATTGGAAGCCGCTCTCAGCACATCCACGCGCCGTGCATTCGCTCTGTGCACCCGCTCGCCATCGTCCTCGGTAGGCTCCTCCTCCTCAATCCTGTTTTTTGAGATACATTACATCATGATACATTAGAGATACATTACATCATCCTGATACAAATCTTTAACTCCATACCAGGAGACCTGCAGATGCCCCTTCACCAAAAAAAAAAAAAATGTCACATGTTAGGATTTTATGTAGATACGTAACTGCAAATTTGTTGCTGCAAATTTCTCTCCAGAATATTCTGTTATAACCTCTGTTTTCCTGTGCTGAAACTCTCTGCTTTTATTATTGTGGTGGACAGTATTTTCCATTGTTTAAAGTTATTTTCTTATGCCCATAGGAAAGTCCTTTTGCTTTTCAGCTTTTGCCTCGTGCTTTAGCTAACAGCATGCCAGCAATGTTTTCACAGTTTATGTTATTACAGAACTACTCAGGTCTACTAAGGTTATTTGGACCACCTCTCTTACTTCCTATGATACAAAAAATAACATAATTAGATGTATGGTGTGTACATTTTTACATTCTGTACTCACTAAAATACTGGTGCACAAACAATATAGAAAACAAATACAATATTTTGTCAATTCATGTTATTTGTTCACAAGAAAATAACCTAAGAAGGTTAGAACTCATTGTACTCAAAACCTATATTTGGTTATTGGTAGATATTGGAGGTTTGCTTTGCAAAAGGGTGTATTGTTCTTCGTGAAGACTCTAGCAGTGATAACACCCTGTCGGAGAATCCAGCTTTTATTCAGGTGACTGCACAGGGAGAATTCTAAAAGGGATAAACCTGTGTGATGGGCACATCAGATAAATGCAGTGTAAAATTTAGGTACATGTAAAAAAGAAGTTTAGGCTGTGATCATGAACATTCTTTCATTACGCAAATCTCTATTACAATGTAACTGCCATTAGGGGAATCTACTTAATAATGCTGTGGATGTGTCCATTTCCAACGCTCCTAGAAAGAGCTACCAAAAAGCCTCCAACATGCCAGCAGTAATATGGAGACATGTTAAGAAGCTTTAGCACAAGAAGACAGAGAGCATCTTGGGCCCCATACAATCTCTAAGTCATTATATGTGCATGTATCCATGTACCTATAGTCATAGGCAAGTGCAGTGTTTTGGAAAAGTTAACTACTATTCTGTCATTTACTAAAATATTCATGAACTGCATATTCACATATTCAGTGGATATAAAATATGGTTTATGTATGTTGTATTATATATGAACCCAATACAGGAATAACTTAAAGGGGATGGGTTATCAATCATCTGCCCAGCCATATGCTGGACAAATGCCTTTCACATGGGCATTCTGAACACTTTACTATGCTCCTCAACTCCATCTATTGCCTAGAGTGCTGTATGAATGGCATTCAGCCAATGATTGAGTGGACAGATGATTTATAATTCATCCCCAAAGTGTGTCAAAATATAAAATAATAAGTGAGAGTATAAAAGGAGGTTCTAGGCTTTTTATGTCTGTCTCTGTTGCTGTTGGAGATTAACAGGGTTATTCACAAAGAGGTGAAGAGTTTGGAGAAGGCAGGAGAAGTGAACCATCTAGGCCAAAATAGCTGATCTGGAAAAATTCTCCAATTCAGCTCACTATCCAGTTCAGCTATGTTGACCTAGATTGTTCACTTCTCCTGACTTCTCCAAACTCTTCACCCTTTTGTGAATAACCCTGTAAGTCTAATTTCTCTTGTGGTAAAACCATTGTTACCAGGACAGGAGGTGAGGGGAAATCTTTCTAACAGAGCCTGGGATATCAGTAAAGAACGTACATGGATTCTAACACTTCCCTACTCTATTCAAAACTAAAAGAAAAACATTTTGGCCCAATATACACTTTAGGAAAAAGGCCACTTTAGGTGTTTGTTACTTTCAATAAATGTCACATTTGAAAGTTTTCTTTAAATGAATATAAAAGTATTCCATAAAGGTCAGTTATATTTCAGGGTCACTATAATCTTTTCTTCTCCCCTATTGCAATATTTTTACAATATTCTTTAGTTGGTATGTGATAAAAATAAATATATAATTAATTATCCAAAGAAATCCTGAAGAACTATGCAGCATTTTAAAAAGAACCATAGCCATCTAGAAAATGGTTTGTAATGCAATTGGACCAATGATCTTTTCCACAATGTCATACTTTATTGGTTCTTTACCTTTTATGGCTTCCTTTTCAAAAGAATTGGCTTGTGGGAAAGGAAATCCGGAAAACGTGCTCCTCCCACTCAATAACAACCACTACATGCTCTGTATATGTAAGGGGAAATGGGGGTGTTCCAGGGACTGCGTTGTGCTAAATCACAAGGGCCCTTACACACAGTGGTCACCCTGCACAGACTAATCAGTTTTCATGGTATGTCTACTCGCTGCTTCCTGCTACACGTAATAAAAGGTCACTGTGGTTTATACTACACAGAACACAGAAACTCCTTTTTATAAACATGAACATACTACGTGTACATGCAGTACACACATATGTGTACACAATACACTCTATGCTCATGTAATATATGTATTGCTTTGATGTAATCAAAAATATTTTATAATATAAATACTTTTTTTTCTGACCTAC
>NW_017306821.1:391935-402991 GCF_000935625.1 Nanorana parkeri | reverse complement strand
TTAAAATAAAAACGCAACAGTTTTACATTCCCTGTCTAAGTGTCCTGTGAGTTTTCCCAGTCACATTTGGCTTCATCAATTTCAACACCATAGAATATCCATAGTGTCTCCAGAACTCCTCAGAAGCTCTCTGGGTTTTATCTTTTTTTGTCTCCATTTATCTCTCCAGCACCCACTCAGGTTACCATTCTTTAGAATTCAAACAAAACATGTAGTGTTGCCAAATGCTGCAAACTGTTTCGAAATAAAATGGATTTCATGATACAAAGTATTATAAACAAGCAATGGGCTACATTTTGATAAAGCACAGTCTGTGCCGCAATTAGGCTTTTTGCCAATAAACTGAAAGGGGATCTCCGGGCAAAAAACAAAATCTTGGGATCTCATTTACATACCTGGTGTACAGTACAGATGTCCTATCTACTGCTTATAATCACAAATATCTTATAATATATCATTTCCTCCTTTGCTTTCTTCAATCGATCTGCAGCCAGTTTGTGGTGTCCGTGCTTCCTGTTGCTGATACCACTAGAAGATCAGAGGAGCAAACTTAGTAGCTATCATTATGAACTGGTCCGGTGTATATGCCTAGAGGGTGTCCCTCCCCACCAAGAAGTGTTTTATGACCTTTATTGGTCATCAGCTCAGGTGAGCACCCACCTGCACACCACTCTTTATCACGTGTGGATTGGAGCATCTGTTTGGTGTGTGGTATGCAAGAGTTTGGATAGAAGATCACTATTACCACTACTATCACTTTCACTATTTCCATTAGTTTTTATGGATCATAACCTCTGTGATCACTTTTGAATCTTCACTTTTATGGGACTTTTGTGCACTGATGTTTATGTTTTGATGTTTATATTTATTTAGTAGCTCAGCACATGATATTATTACTATTGTACACAGTTCATTAACATTTCCTCCCATACATATCTGACCCTTCTGATATGTGACTTTAGTTTAAGTAAGTTAAAGGAGAACTATGACATGAGTGATTTCCACTCACCTCATAGTTCTAAGCCGACCTGTGACAATGAGACTGTCACAGGTCGGCTCAGTAGATCGGGAGGTGAGGGAACACATACCGGGTTCTCTCACCTCTCGATCCTGTCACGGCTCTCTGCCGTGACAGGGGGAGGGGCTGGATTCCCCTCTCCCCGCTCCGATCTGCCAGCGCTGACTGGCGGAACGGACGGGGGAGGGGGCGGGTACAGCTGGCTCTGCCTCTAGATAGGCAGAGCCAGCTGTCACTCACGCAGCTGGGCGGATCCCGTCATCTACGTCGAGATCCGCTCCAGGTGCGGCGTCTCAGTATACCGCGAGCTGTAGCTCGCGGTATACTGAGCTTAGGGTAACGGGAGGATGCTAGTTTGTGTCCTCCCGTTACCCCAAGGAGAACTATGGGGAAAAACACTGACCCCATAGTTCTCCTTTAAGCAAAACATTTTTTTTGGGTGGATTGAGAAGAGCAGGATTACAACTCATGTCAGGGTTTTATTGCTGCCTTTTTCCCCACTGGAGATATTTACCCTCTATTTTTTGTTTTGGTGACCACTGTCACTGAGATAGAGAATGATGGGGAAAGCAGATTTTGAAATCTGTCAATGGAAAAACCTGACAGCCATCTAAGAGGGGATTCCCCTTCTTCTCAGAGAGCTCTCACTTTCTGTTGCATCCACAGCACTGGTAAAATGTCCACATGAGACCCACATTAATACACGTTTGAAACTTTAAAAATATCTTTCTATTGATTTTTTAAATTTTAAATTTAGGTTGGTCTAAGCAGCAGCACTCCAGTCTGATTAATCTCAGCTTGAAAAAAAGGATTTTACGGTAGTTTTTGCCACCATTCTTGATTTGTTTTTATCTAGCAGTAATACGCCTAAATTGAGCAATGGAATTAGCAGCCACAACAGATCTAAAAGCTATAGGAAAGTCTACGTTTACAGAAAAAAAAATAAGCTAAAGCCTTCAACTTCATACCAATTGTCAAAACAGTTTCATAATATAGCTTGTGATCCCCTTTTTTTTTTTTTTGCAGCATGTGGTGTTACAGAACAGCATCATGTTCACAGGCAGCCTCAGAGAGAGGCAAGAGGAGAGGACAAGGGTGCATTAGTAATGCTGGCAGACAACTGGCTGCTTTTCCATTTGAAGGATGTATCTGTACAAAGTAAGCCAGTCAACTATATGCTTGGTGGGCTGTGACTGTACTGATTGGTGACTTTGGGGAAAAAAATGCATGTGCCCCACTTCTAGTTTGTTCAGACCTTTTGCTGCAGGACTTGCTCACCTCCGCTACTATCGCCGTGCACAGCACCTCTGCCTCTTATTTTACACCTGACTCTCACTGTAGTATTTTTTAAGAGGTAAATGGAATGCCTAGCTTTTAGGGCTCGTTGATACTATGTGAGGTGACTGGCGTTTTTCTGTACATGATCAAGAGCAGTCACCGCATGCTGCACAATCAACATCAGGTACCCACATGCTAAACAGCATTTTAGTATGCGGGCTGGTAAGACAAAGCCCTTACTGAAACTATGGTGATAGGGGTGTGAAGGTGTGGTACTTTGATACACACTAGGTGTACACAACAAACCACCTCATTGCTGTGTGGTAAACGACAGCTGCAACAACTGCATTGGCTGCACACTCCAAACTTAAAGGAGAACTATGGGGTCAGTGTTTTTCCCCATAGTTCTCCTTAGGGTAACGGGAGGACACAAACTAGCGTCCTCCCGTTACCCTAAGCTCAGTATACCACGAGCTACGGATGATGGGATCCGCCCAGCTGCGTGAGTGACAGCTGGCTCTGCCTATCTAGAGGCAGAGCCAGCTGTACCCGCCCCCTCCCCCGTCCGTTCCGCCAGTCAGCGCTGGCAGATCGGAGCGGGGAGAGGGGAATCCAGCCCCTCCCCCTGTCACGGCAGAGAGCCGTGACAGGATCGAGAGGCGAGCGAACCCGGTATGTGTTCGCTCACCTCCCGATCTACTGAGCCGACCTGTGACAGTCTCATTGTCACAGGTCGGCTAGAACTATGAGGTGAGTGAAAAGCACTCACCTCATAGTTCTCCTTTAAAAATGGCCCTAGCAAGACAAAATCAATAATATATCTAAATCCTAAATGACTAACCACCCAAAAAAATAGTTAATATAAAATAGTCCTAATAAATCACAAAAAGTTTTAAAGGGGTGGCACAGAGGCTAGCAAGAAAGCATACTTGTTGCTGAGACAGAAGAAAAAAAAGTCCTAAGAGGAACAGTTGGGTCTGTAGAACTTTTAACATGAGGGGGTACACAAGTGTATGTAGTGTGTTGGATCGGCTGAGTCGAACTCCTTCTGCACTTCGGGTCAGCCGAACATGCTGAGCATGTTCGGCTGATCCGAAGCCACACGAATCAGCCGTACCAGCCTGAAGTGAATAGCCGAACAGTGTTCGGCTCACTTCACTTCTGATCAGCCATTCACTCGGCTGCCCTCGGCAGCTTTGTGAATAGACCCCTAAAATCTACAGTATAGCATTATATAACACTATATAACACTGTGCAGTATAGCAAAGTATCTCTCCCTACACAGATTTGTCAGACTTACCTAGCCAGCTCCAACGCACACTAACAATATGGCAGCAAGGAGCCTACCCCTTTATAGTGAGGGGTCTGGCTTGTCTATCCTTTTAGATTATTGGCTCTCCCTGACCCATATAACAAGGGAGAAGGGTTATACAGTGCAATACGGGTTCAGTTGCACATTTTTGGCCAGAAATTCGGAGTTTCTCTGAACAAAAAAATTAGATCTGCCTTGAAATGAAGATTCCTTCCCATGATGATGGTCTGTGACAACATCCTTATGTTACTGTCCTCTACTTTCAACAATAAAAAGAGCACTATCAAGGCAGTGATAAGTATCAGAGTTAAATGTAAAAGAGAGCAGGAACATTAGAGAAGAATGTAACAGCTCTTAAAAAAAACCCATGAAAACATCTGATAGCACTGCACATAAACTGGCCAGGGCTCATTATCTGAAAAGATATGCTACTTTTATTTCCTTCATTACTGCCGATTAGGTAAATCAGCAGATTGCTTTTATTTTTAACTGATTAAACAAAAACTGTATTGCTTATGCATCAAAAAATTAGAGAATGAGAATGAGAGAAAGAAGCCATTTATATAATTTAATTTAACCATCATTTCCAGAACGTATACAAAGTTAGATTATGAAGCAACTCCAAAAGTAGACATTTAGAAAAGTTAAACAACCAACATTGATATTAACCAGATTTTGTTTCTTGAAAATTTTACAAAATATTAAACATGCAGATGATCTATAAAGGACATGTAAACTTTTTCACATTTTTTTAATCCAGTGGAATGTATAGGATCAAGCTGACTTGAGTAGCACAGCAATGTGCGCCCTCATCAGGTCAGCATGCATACATCTGACCTGTCAGTTTTAGGGTTAGACAGTAGCATCTGAGAGCTTACATTGTTACACAGTTTGTAAGGTTCAATAAAAAACACAGGCTCATTTGGTTCAACCTAAATATGTACAGTATGTTTGTGTATGTCTGTGTGTGTTACATGTCGTTATGAACATTAGTGATGGGCCAAGCACACCCGAGTTCGGTTTGAGTTCGAACTTTAGAACATGAAAAAAGTTTGAACTCGATGCAAGTCTATGGGACCAGAACTCTGAAAATCAAATGTCCCCTTTTTGAAGTCTTATATGCAAGTTATTGGCCATAAAAAGAGTATGGTGATCTGGGTACTGCCCTGGGGGACATGTATCAATGAAAAAAAACACAGGAACAGTGATTTTAATATTTCTTAAAGTGAAACAATAACAATGAAAAATTCCTTTAAATATCATGCCGGGGGGGCAGGTCCCCTTAAACTGCTTGCAAAGTGGCTCATCTGTACGATGTACAGAACCTGCTGCAGCAAAAAAATGACATTTATAAAGAAAAAAAAAGCGTTCAGTTCCCCCTCCCAAACAATACCAGACCCTTTAGATCTGGTGGGAAAGTAAGGAGGTACTCCATTTAAGAAAAAAAAAAATCCGTGGGGTTCCCCCCAAAAGTCATACCAGACCCTTCAGGTCTGGCAGGAATTTTAGGAGGGACCCCAAGTTACACTTTAAAAAAAAAGTGTGTGGGGTTCCCCCCCCAAAGTCATACCAGTCCCGTGCCGATGGGGACAGGGGGCTTTTTCCCCACAAGCCCTGGGGCATTGGTTGTGGGCGTGCGGGCAGGGGGGGCGCTTATTCACATCAGGGTACCCCTCTAATAAAGGGGCACCCAGATGCTGCCCCCCTTTGTGAATGAGTTAGGGATCCACCGACATAATCCTAGGGTCAATCACGACATCCAGCGTGGTCCACAATGGCGACTAGACGAAATGAAAAAAAGAAAATAAATAATCATTAAAAAAAAAACAACGCCCGCCAACCCGTCCACTTGCGATGAACTCGCGCCGCAGAATTGCATTCTAATAGATGCCGGCAAAAAATAAACAATTGGGCGGAGCTAGCTTTGACAGCTATCTAGCTCCGCCCAACTGTTTACATTTGGACGTCACCTGACAGGTGAGCCATGATTTGGCAAAGTCATCATTACTTTGCCCAATCATGGCTCTTACAGAGCACTGTGCCGCGATTGGGCAAAGTCTTGCACCTGACCCGTGGTCAGGTACAAGGCTTTAGCCAATCAGGGCTTCACAAGGCAATATGCCGAACACACAAACTACTGATGTTTGAGTCGAACAATTGTTCGACTCGAAAATTGAGCCCATCCACACCCCTGTATATTTCGTTAACTGAAAAATGTATCTACCGTAAATGTTTTTTGAAATTATCTATGCTCTCAGTTGATACCACTAACTTTGGAAGGTAATTCCACATTTTTACTGCTCTGACATTAAAAAAAAAAAAACCCTACGCAATTAAAGATTAAACCGCTTCTCATCCAACTTGGCCAATTGTCTTCTTCAGAGTAATTAGCTTAAAGTGACACTAAACAGGAGTTAAGTCTTGAAAATGCATTCAAGTACCTTAAAGAGGAACTTTACCCATATCTATAAAATAACAACAAACACACCTTTAGAAATGTTTAGTAATGACAATCTACACACACATACTTCTAGATAATTGCCGGCCTTGTATTCTTTGAAAATCTTATTTCTCTTTTCTTTTCCAGTCTTCTGACAGTGGCCATTTTAACTAAGGGCAGATTACTAGATCTCTTTTTACTTCCTGGAACTCTGGCACATGTGACTAGGACATGTGACCTGTCAAGCAAAACAGATGGCAAACACACTCATCAATTTGTTACCAGCTTTACAGCAAGCTGTAAAGCTGGTAACATGCTGGCTAGTGAGTGTGCTGGGATACTTTTTGCTAGGACATGTGACCATGCACATCATCTCATGGGAGGAAAATGCCTTTCCCAGAGATCTCATAGGATTACAGATGAGATTTCCCACCAATGCACTGCAGATGTACCCTTCCCAGGATGCATCACTTTAAGATGATTGCATCATTTGTGCTAAAATGGACCAGGAAGTGGATAACTTCTATTTGTAAGTTAATGAAAAACATGTTTACTAATGAATCTAATATGATTTTAAATCATCATGCAGTTGAAGGGGGTAAAGCTCCACTTTATTTATTAGCAATACTGTGCTTTATTTGTGCATCACTCAGCTGTAGATCTTCAAATCATCCCTAAATTTGTTCTGGCACTGTCCTTCCTTCTGGAGGGTGTCTACTTTTGTTCCCTATGATCCCTGTGTGTGTTGTAAAGTTTCTCTTACTCCAAGCTCGCTCCTGGGATAGACTATAATTTCAATACAAACTAGTAAATTAAACATGAGATTGTAGTCCATCACAGGAGCAATCTACAGCTGAGCAATGCACAAATAAGGTACTTACAGTTTTGTTAATAGTTAGGGTACTTGAATGCATTTTTAAGATTTAACTAGAGTTTAGTGTTTAGTGTTATTTTAAACAGTTTATTCCCGGTACTGCAGTCCCCATTGATATATGTCTATATTGTGATCTCCATTTAAACACTTCTTCTCTAAGGAGAACAAGTTCAGTTTCTGTCCACCTCCTTATTATTTTTTTTGCCCTTCTTTGAGCTTTGTCTAATTCAAGGACATCCTTCCTGAGGATTGGTGACCAAAACTAAACTGTTTACTCAAGATAAAGCTGAGGCAGTGTTTTGTATGGTAATAGAATTTCAGTTTGATCTCTTGTGAAAATACCTTTTTTTATGAGTCTGTGGTCTACCGGAACCCCCAGATCCTTCTCTATTTCCATTTTCCCCAGAGGGCTACATCCTAATGAGTATGTTGCATTCCTGTTTTGTGCTCCCATGTATATGACTTTAGATTTTTCAATATTGAACCTCATCTGCCACCCCTCAATTTTATTCAGGTCTTTGCTGGGCTAACTGGTCTGTAGGTACCAAGTGTACAGCTCGACCTCTTTTTGAATATCAGTACCACATTTGCTTTTCGCCAATTGGTCGGTACCATTTCAGTGATTAAGGTGTTCTTTAAATTAGAAACAATGGTTTGGCTATAACTTGGCTAAGTTCTCTAAAGACGTACGGGTATCAACCACCTGGTCCTGGAGACATGTTCACATTACATTTTTCTAGTCCTTTCTTAACTTGGATTTACTACATCTGCCTTCCACCTGTCAATTGTAACCAACTTCCCCTGCTCATTTGTTAGGGGGCCCACATGTCTTATCGGGAGGACGCTAGTTTGTGTCCTCCCGTTACCCCAAGGAGAACTATGGGGAAAAACACTGACCCCATAGTTCTCCTTTAACTTTTGACTACTGATATACACTATATTGCCAAAAGGATTGGGACACCCCTCCAAATCATTGGATTCAGGTGTTCCAATCACCTCCATGGCCACAGGTGTAAAAATCAAGCACATAGGCATGCAGACTGCTTCAGCAAACATTTGCGAAAGAATGGGTCACTCTCAGGAGCTCAGAGAATTCAAGCGTGGTACCGTGATAGGTTACCACCTGCGCAAGTTCCTTGCTACTAAATATTCCACGGTCAACTGTTAGTGGTATTATAACAAAGTGGAAGCAACTGAGAAAAACAGCAACTCAGCCACGAAGTGGTAGGCCACGTAAAATAACAGAGCTGGGTCGGCGCATGCTGAAATGTGCGTGTAAAGGCAGGCGTCCCAATACTTTTGGCAATATCGTGTATTTGAATAATTTATTACACCATCTCGTGGAGTTTCTATTACTTTCTATAGCAATCTGTTTTTTATAATTTGTCTTAGCTACTCATGCATTTTTTCAAGCATTCCTTTTAGTACAGAAGTGATGATCATGACCCTTATATTTTTTGAAAGGCCATTTTTTACACTAAAATGTATCCACCCAGGTTTCTCTTTTTCTTTTATTTATATATTTGTTACCTAATGGAAAACACTGTTTAATGCTATTATTCAATATATGTCCTTAAAACGCTCCCACTTGTCTTCTGTGTTCTTAGTTGAGAAACTAAGGGCCCAACTAGTATCATATAGTAAGGAGCTAAGCTTATTTAAGTTAGCCTTTTTAAAATGTAGTGTTCTTGTCCTACCAATGTGTCTCCCTGTCTTCCAATTTACCACAAATGTTAATACTCTATGATCACTGTTACCCAACTTTTCCCTATTTTCCATGTCTGCAATATGCTCCATGGTATTTCAAATTAGTACATCGAACATAGCATTTTTTTCAAGTTGGGGCTTCCACCATTTGACCCATGAAATTTCCCTGCAATAAGTTTGAGAGCTGTTTAATCTTGAACTCCAGTAAAAGCAAATATTGTCAATACAGGAGGTATGTGTATTCTTACATGTCATCTAGTTCTACAAATCATCTGATTTTTAAATAACAAAAAATGGTAATCACGTTCAAACAAAAACATATATTTATATTGTAATTCAGTCCTCATATGTATTCTGAGTCTTTGAAATTCATTTGAACAATTCATAATAAAACAGGCCACTGCACAAGGTTTGTCTGCGCGTGCTGTAGGAGTTTATATATATCTCTCTGTATTGTCTAACTTTCTATTGCCTTCTCTACCTCCCACCCACTCGTTGTCCTCCCAATTAATCTACATGATATTTGTGTGAAAGGTTCAAAGAACAGAGCAGCTTTGAAAGGAATAATGGTTCTTTAGAAATTAAATAAATCATATGAACCAAATGAGGCATGTGAATGTGCAATGCCACGGAAAATTGCAGCGTATCTCTTCAAGTTGGGATTTTACTGTAAACAATGAAGACAAAGTTATTATTTTGAAGAGCACTTTTGTTAAGCATCCAAGAAAGGAATCAGTTTAGCAACCCTAACCCTAACTCACAAAGAAGAATAGGACAGAAAAGTAAAAACAGAATTTAAGAGCTAGTACATTTCGCACAAATGGGTCCTTGTAAGTGTTTTGTATTGTTGTAAGCCTTCCCAATGTGCGCCCTGCCATAAAGGCTGGTTATAGATTCATGCAGGTACCATGTTTTTCTAGTTTGACTATTTTGGATGTGGGGACGTACTGGGGTCCCAGCGTGCATTTTTTGTTGCTGGGCCTCCAGTGCGTCCCTGCACCTTATAAGGAGGAGTAGGCTACCTCCTGGTACACCTGCATGCAATTTATCGACTGCATTAATAAGCTCACACTTGGAGACTCAGATACATAGAGTTAGGACCACACTTTGCAGAGGTGCCTTGGCGCGGCGGTGTGGCTTCTACATATTTTTGGCCAAAGGTTTGTGCAACTAAAACCTCTGTTTTTAATGTATACTGTTGACAGGGTAACTTTGTTTTGTTGCAGGCTAGCTGGCAGGTGAGCTGGGGGATTTTTTGTGTTTTGTGTCATTGTAAGGGCAAAAGGGTGGCTGCGCATGCATGCAAGCCAAATCTCCATGTGGCCAGAAAGCACGCCATTGTGCGCAGGCGTGCGCAAGCTGGAAGTGCGCAGAAACTTGCGCAACGGCCGTTGCACAGGAAGTGATGCTGTTACCTGGTTAAGCTCACATATAAAAATGAGCCTGCCCCTGCTCCATTGCTGGTGTTTTCAGCTTGTGTTCCTGTGTGCTTGTTCCTGTTAAGATTCCTGTGACCTGCCTCACCTGGTTAGTTTTGGACTTTGCTATTGGATTGCTGCCTGCCCCTGACCTCGGCCTGTTCCTGGACTTTGCTTTCTGCCTCCTGATTTTGTACTCTGCTGCCCGGCTGGCTCCGACCTCTGGCTTTCCTGAACTCGCTCCAGTCTGCTGTTCCTGCTTCCACACTATCTGCTCGGTGGACCTCCGGCTTGCTGACTACACATCATTAGGGTGTCTCCTGCACGGTGTCGGTTCCCATCAGTGGCACTCGTGCTCCTCGCTGTCCATCAGCTCCCTGTCCCCACCTCCAGGGGCAGAAGGACTCGAGTCACAAGAAAAGCTTTCTCACCTTCCGGTCTCTTACCAGGTACGTGGCAGTCAATAATAACTGGACTCCTTAGACATGGTTTGGGAGACCTAAGACTGTTTGATTAGAGTATTTTGTTGGATTTCTTTAGAAGCAGCCGTATTTGTAAGGGGGAAACTAATCATTAGGATGCCAGTTGGGGTTACAACACAGGCTAAGCATTATTGGTTTAGATCACACCCTGCTAAATTTTAAGATCTCATATGAATGCCAAATTGCCTGAGCCCACGCAAAACTGTCAGTGACACATCCTCCTCCTGGCCCAATCAGCTTCTACCAGGGCATTGCTTGCCCTTTTCTTATACCTTTGGGTTGGGGAATGCCCAGCAGCAGCTGATTTGGCCAGAAGGGGTATGTGTCACTGACAGTTTTGCACGGGCTTGGATAATCTAGGTTTGAACCAAGCCCATGCACATCTCTAGTTCCAGGTTCTGACACTCCTCTCCCTGGATGAGTGCTGCTCTGCAGGAGACTGATATCAAGACAACTTTATGCTGCAATGCAGAGCTGTAGCTAGCCTATTTTGCGCCCGAGGCAAGAACAGAAAATTGTGCCCCCCC